>NC_091330.1:19028072-19268072 GCF_038502225.1 Cherax quadricarinatus
TATATTGTCGGTATTTTATACCTTTCTTGCACAATGAAACAATATGTCATTTTGACAGCTGCCAACTCCTGACTCAAAACAATTATAAGCCACACACTCACACACAAGACAAGCTTGCTGAAGGGTGATAATAGGAGTTTTATGAAAGTATCTAGTGACTATATATGTGTATATATATTATAGAAACCAGAAGCAAGAAGGGAAGGCAGGAATGAAGGAAGGACTAGATGAAAGGAAGGAAAAAAGTAATGAAGGACAGATGAAGGAATGTAGGAAGAGAGGTGGAATGCCCTCCAGGTAGCCTCCAGGTAGGAAAGGAATGAAGGAAATTAGGAAGGAATGATGACACACGACCATTTACCTAGGATAACTACATAACACAACTGCCTGCTAATACTTTGAAGAAAACTGCTCAGATGAGGTGTTTTGTCTTTGCACATAAAAAAAAAATTCAACAAAAATGCACACACACTGATTTTATGTGTGAGAGTGTAAAACACCATTGTGTATGACACCATGTTTTATGTGTGAGAGTGTAAAACACCACTGTGTATGACACCATGTTTTATGTGTAAGAGTGTAAAACACCACTGTGTATGACACCATGTTTTATGTGTGAGAGTGTAAAACACCACTGTGTATGACACCATGTTTCACAGAGTTCCACAAGCTGCAGAACTTCTAGGAGTATGTTCAGTGACTGTATATTGGTATATATATTATAGAACAATAGTAATAAACAATTTTTTGTATTGTTTGTTTTTGTAAACAAGTTTTGTAAACAATATATTGATAATTATGTTTATGTGCTTATTGTGTTGTATACAACGAGTGTATATATGTACATTGCACCTTACTTTGATCTCACAGGCCACATAAGTTATGTGAAAAAATAAAATAGTGAAAAAAACAACAAACCTTCAAATACAAGTAAACTAAAGTTTACCGGGTGAGCGGCAGTCGCCGCTGTTGCCATACGCGGCTCATTTTCTGCAAACTTCATGCCTCTATATCTCGGTAAGTACTGATGGGAAAAATTTTTTTTTTGGGACTAAAACAATCAGAAAAATAATCTTAACATTTTCATAAGAAAAAATAATTTTTTTTTTCGAATATTTTGCGACACCAGGAGACACTTCAGGATTGGGCCCTTCGACAGTCAAAGGGTTAATTCTGGATCCTATTTTTAAAATAGTAATTTTTTATTTTGTGTGGAACTGGCCAAATTACTGATTTATGATCACTTTATTGGGTAGTTGAAATAGGTAAATGGGCGGTTTCTTTACACAATTGATTGAATAGAAGGAATACTAGCAAAATAGCTATGGTCAACTGAAAGAATGGGAGTGGCCAAAAGTGGGCGAAATTGCTGATGCACAAATATCACAGACCGCTAACTTTGCGAGAGCGTAATTTTGCAAGTTTTTCATTAAATTTCGTACTTTTGGTTTTATTACCTTTTGAAAGAGATTCTTTATCATTCACAAGATAAATTTTTTTTTTATTTTTTTTAAATTATTCAACCCTGGGAGCAAGTTCGAGATCAGGGGTCTCCACCCTGAAAGGGTTAATGTTGGTGAAGAGCTCTTGATCCAAGAAACTGAAGCTACTCATCCCTTCTTTACAATATTTTGTTACTGATGACTTTGACAAACAGGTACATCTTTCAAGGGGAGTACCTAGATGCTGGAGACAAACTTTTGATCAAAGTAATTGCACTGTCCTTTTTCCTTGAACTGAATCTGATTGCCTCCCATTCACGAGAAGTGCTAAACCCCTAAGGATTTAGCACTTCTCATGAATGAGATAGATAAATAATTACAAAAAGATAACCTCCAAAACTGATTTTGACATGGAAAGATTTCTTTTTAATGAATACTAAAGGGTACATTATTGTTTATACGTCAACTGGAGCTACCCTTCTCTTTGTTAGATCAAACCTAACTGCTTCCCATTTGCCACCCCTCAGGGGAGGTTTCTTGATGCTGATGAGGGGGCTCTTGATCTAGGGAAGTGGATCTGTGCTCCGGTTCCCTGAATTGAGCCTGAATGCTTTCCATTCCCCCCACTTGCTGTATAATGCCTACAGGTTTAGCACTTTCCCATGATAATAATTCCCATTTTCCAGATGGTCTCAGATACGGGCTTATTTCTTCCATGAATATATGACAATATATATATATATATATATATTGTCATATATATGACAATATATATATGAAGGAGGGGTGTTAATGTTGCAGTTTAAAAACTGTAGTGTAAAGCACCCTTCTGGCAAGACAGTGATGGAGTGAATGATGGTGAAAGTTTTTCTTTTTCGGGCCACCCTGCCTTGGTGGGAATCGGCCAGTGTGATAATAAAAAAAAAATATAAGAGAGAAGTGTAGAGGAGAGAGAGAGATCTTGGGAAATGTTGAGTGAATGCGTGGGGTGTTTTGAACCAAGTGTGAGAGTAATGGTGGTTGGGGATTTCAATGCTAAAGTAGGCAAAAATGTTGTGGAGGGAGTAGTAGGTAAATTTGGGGTGCCAGGGGTAAATGAAAATGGGGAGCCTTTAATTGAGCTATGTGTAGAAAGAGGTTTGGTAATAAATAATACATATTTTATGAAGACGAGGATAAATAAATATTCAAGGTATGATATAGCACGTAATGAAAGTAGTTTGTTAGATTATGTAATGGTGGATAAAAGGTTGATGGGTAGGCTCCAGGATGTACACATTTATAGAGAGGCAACTGATATATCGGATCATTATTTAGTTGTAGCTACAGTCAGAGTAAGAGGTAGATGGGAAAAGAGGAAGGTGGCAACAACAAGTAAGAGGGAGGTGAAAGTGTATAAACTAAGGGAGAAGGAAGTTCGGGTGAGATATAAGCAACTATTGGCAGAAAGGTGGGCTGGTGCAAGTATGAGTAGTGGGGAGGCTGAAGAGGGTTGGAATATTTTTAAAAATGCAGTATTAGAATGTGGGGCAGAAGTTTGTGGTTATAGGAGGGAGGGTGCAGGAAGAAAGAGTAATTGGTGGAATGAAGAAGTAAAGGGTGTCATAAAAGAGAAAAAGTTAGCTTATGAGAGGTTTTTACAAAGCAGAAGTGTTATAAGAAGAGAAGAGTATATGGAGAGTAAAAGAAAGGAGAAGAGAGTGGTGAGAGAGTGCAGAAAAAGAGCAGATGATAGAGTGGGAGAGGCACTGTCAAGGAATTTTAATGAAAATAAGAAAAATTTTTTGAGTGAGTTAAACAAGTTAAGAAAGCTTAGAGAACGAATGGATTTGTCAGTTAACCCTTAAACTGTCCAAATGTAGATCTACGTTTTTCCAACATTTGAAAGTATGTAAATAAACGTAGAGTTGTTTTTTTTTACACTTGAAAATGTGTAAAAAAAACTTTGACCTACATTTTTTTTTTATATTTGAAAATATGTAAAAAAAAATGTAGATCTACTTTTGGAGCACTACACATATGAATGTAGATCTGTTTGGACAGTTTAAGGGTTAAAAACAGAGTAGGGGAGTTAGTAGGTGGGGAGATGGAGGTTTTGGGTAGATGGCGAGAATATTTTGAGGAACTTTTAAATGTTGACGAAGAAAAGGAGGCAGTAATTTCATGCACTGGCCAGGGAGGTATACCATCTTTTAGGAGTGAAGAAGAACAGGAAGTGAGTGTGGGGGAGGTGCATGAGGCATTAAGTAGAATGAAAGGGGGTAAAGCAGCTGGAACTGATGGGATCATGACAGAAATGTTAAAAGCAGGGGGGGATATAGTGTTGGAGTGGTTGGTATGTTTGTTTAATAAATGTATGAAAGAGGGGAAGGTACCTAGGGATTGGCAGAGAGCATGTATAGTCCCTTTATATAAAGGGAAGGGGGGCAAAAGAGATTGTAAAAATTATAGAGGAATAAGTTTACTGAGTGTAGGTAGTAGGTTGGTAGACAGCAACCGCCCAGGGAGGTACTACCGTCCTGTCAAGTGAGTGTAAAACGAAAGCCTGTAATTGTTTTACATGATGGTAGGATTGCTTGTGTCTTTTGTCTGTCTCATAAATATCCAAGACTACAGGTACGTCTTGCTACTTCTACTTACACTTAGGTCACACTACACATACGTATACAAGCATATACATGTATATACACACCCCTCTGGGTTTTCTTCTATTTTCTTTCTAATTCTTGTTCTTGTTTATTTCCTCCTATCTCCATGGGGAAGTGGAACAGAATTCTTTCTCTGTAAGCCATGCGTGTCGTAAGAGGAGACTAAAATGCCGGGAGCAAGGGGCTAGTAACCCCTTCTCCTGTATATATTACTAAATTAAAAGGAGAAACTTTAGTTTTTTTCTTTTGGGCCACCCCACCTCAGTGGGATACGGCTGGTACGTTGAAAGAAGAAGTTTACTGAGTATACCAGGAAAAGTGTATGGTAGGGTTATAACTGAAAGAGTTAGAGGTAAGACAGAATGTAGGATTGCAGATGAGCAAGGAGGTTTCAGAGTGGGTAGGGGATGTGTAGATCAAGTGTTTACATTGAAGCATATACAGTAAGGCCCCGCTTTATGGCGTTTCGCCTTACGGCGTTCCGCTAATACGGCGATGTCAAATTATGACCAAAATTTGCTATACGGCACACGGTCTTTCAAATACGGCGCCCCCCACCCAGTTTGTTTACATTTTCCGTGACCTCATCTATTATGTCAGGAAACTTTCCAAAATTTCAAGTGTTTTAAAGTTACTGCATATTTCATATGTACTCTGATAATTACACCTACCATCCGACTTACGACCAAGCTTGGTTCCGACCAACCGGTCTTAAGTCAAAATGGACGTAAGTCGAACCTTTGAAAACTGCCGACATATTGGGTAGGGCATAATGTCAAAACTTTCCTATATAAACTACCTACATAATACTGTAATGTAATGTGCAATCATTATTTCATTCTTTTTACCATAATTTACTTCTATTGTTGTATTTTATTTATGTACTGTATATAATGTATACATGGTAGTGATATGCATTGTAAATTTTACATCGCATACAGTATCATATGTTACTATTATCTTTATGTATTGTCGACACAGTGGAATGGGAGAATACCACTGGTAGTGTCATCCTGGCAGAATGTTGTGTAACCTATACCCTAAGTAAAGAGAAACAACTCTGGAACGTGTGTAATACGTATCCGGCTGGCTGGCTGGTTGGCCGGGTCTGTGGTTGGCCGGGTGGGTGGCTGGCTGGCTGGATGGGTGGGTGGCCGGATGGGTGGGTGGCCGGATGGGTGGGTGGCCGGATGGGTGGGTGACTGAATGTGGCTGTCTCTTTGTATCTCTCTCTCTCTCTCTCTCTCATTGGTACACGTAAGTCAAGTTATCATACATATTGTAAATTACCTAGGATAACCCAAAAAATCCAAAGTGCTATACAGTGGATCTGTGCTCCAGTGCCCTAAATTAATAATAATATTAATAGTCGTTATTATTACAATAATACATATGTACTAATATTAATATTATTATTATTAAGCTATAGTATAATAATCGTGTCCACTCATTACTTACCTTAAAATATCTGTAGTTTTAATGTAGAGTGAGAGGTGAGTAAACAAGATTAAATGAATAAATGAGAGAGAGAATGAGAATGTAGAATGTTCATGAGTTATGTAAACAAATGTTGTTGTTGTTGTTGTTACCAACCCGGACACGAATGGTTCCTGTTCACTGTCAAGCCGACCAGAAAAACATCTCATATTTGTTAATTTATATGTTATGTAGCATGTTTATTATATAATTTCGAAAAAAAAATCATAAATGGATTAAGCAAAATGTCTATATTAACGTTTTATACACATTTAATGCGCCTCAGTGATTACTATTATTATCATTATTAATATGGCGTCTTCAAGACCAAGTACACTCTTAATGAGTGGCTCTGAGACGGACAAGCAGACAAAGACAGACACACAGGTAGACAGACAGACACACAGGTAGACACAGACAGACACAGGTAGACATAAAGCCAGACACAGGTAGACAGAAAAACACACAGGTAGACAAAAACACAGGTAGACAGAAAGACACACAGGTAGACAGAAAGACACACACATGTAGACAGAAAGACACACAGGTAGACAGAAAGACAGACACACAGGTAGACAGAAAGACAGACACACAGGTAGACAGAAAGACACACAGGTAGACAGAAAGACAAACTCACTAGTAGGCAGACAAACAGACACACAGAGATACAGACAGATATACAGGCAGACAGATACAGACAGGTTTATGTGCAACAGTGAAAACAAATAGAGAGTTCGAGAGTAAGAGCCTTTCTTGCCACAATCTCCAGTGCAAGATTCAGACTTCATCTTAGGGGCCATGGTGAAATTTACTGTCCAGTTAGTACAGTTAATACAGTATGATGCTGCTGATAGGGCAGGGTTACTCAAACTGATGCTGCCTGCATGACACATTGCCGCCGCGAGTATTGTCAAATATTGTACAGCGGTGTGCATCAGCCGGCCCAGCCCAGCCCAGCTGCCAGATGCACGGTCGTAAGTCGAGTGGACGTATGTCGAGCAGGTCGTAAGTCAGATGGTAGGTGTATACTTAAGTGTACCTGTACTTAAATATACTTACACACTGTGCTGGTGTGCAGGTACACATTAAAATCACTAAGTCTCTCTCTACTCATGACGCCAATACTACGTAATAATAACCACTCTTTGGCACACTAAATGTCTTACTTTACATCAATATAGGCATTTTCATTAATCCATCTATGATATTTTCCTCAAAATTATATATGAAACCCATTACATAGCATATAAACATGATACATACACTCACAGAATAAAAATTGACGTAAATATGAGATTTGTTTACCAAGCAGCTGTGTAGGTAGTGTCGGAAGAATTACGTTTTCTCTAGTCAAACTGGGGGATAACTGTAGAAAAATATTCTTTTCGTATGCCTTTACTCTATATATAGCAATTCACGACCCTTGTGGGTTTAGTGCTTTTTATAATTAATAATAATAATATTATTATTAATAATAATATTATTATTAATAATAATATTATTATTAATAATAATAATAATAATAATAATAATAATAATAATATTATTATTATTATTATTAATATTATCTTCATTCACTCTAAAAATGGTGTGTTGCTGTTTGTTTATTCTGAACTAACTTGTACAACTTGTACACAATGTAAGAGTATTTGTATTGTGAGGTAATTATTATTATAATAAAAAAAATATTGAGGTAAATGTTTTACAAACTTTTACAAATGGACGTGAATGAACTAAAAGTAGACACACATTAATACGCATTTATTTCGCCTGACCAAGTGATCGTCCACTGCCTGTTCAGTTTGTGCTCTTACATTGTCTCAGCTCTGTATCTCTTTCTCTCTCTCATTTACTCTTTCGTTAACTAGTTGGCTCTCACTGACGATGGCGTCTAAGGTTAGCTGTGATAAAAAGAGAAGCCGTAAGCCTCTTGCTTTAAGTGCCAAGTTAGAGGATGATGGTGTGCCATTCTGATTTTATTCAATAAACACCCTGCCACTCACCTCTCACACATTAATATTAATATTTTAAGGTAAGTAATAAGTGTACTCTGTGTGTATCTTACCTTTTATTGTGTTTTTAATGCCTATTTCTATTGCTAACTTAATATAAGTTAGTATAAACTTGTTGTCTGGCATTTATTGCATATTTTATATGCTCTGATAATAATACAGTGGACCCCCAGTATTCGATATTAACCCTTTGACTGCCGCAACCCCCAATCCTGAGGTGTCTCCTGGTGTCGCAAAATTTAAAAAAAAAAATTTTTCTTATGAAATGATAGAGAATCTTTTCCCGATTGTAATGACACCAAAAAAACGAAATTTGATTGAAAGCTGACGGAATTATGCTCTCGCGAAGTTAGCGACCTCGGCACTGTTTACAAATCGGCGATTTCGCCCACTTTGAGCCCTATTTTTGGCTAATTCCATTGTTCCAGTCGCCCAAACTCATAGCTATTTCTTTAGAACTCTATTTTTTCTATCGATTGAGTACAAGAAACTGCCCATTTACCGATTTCAACTACCTAATAATGTGGTCAGAAATTTGCAATTTGGCCAATTTCACGAAAACTAAAAAATACGACAATTTCAAAATAAGGTCCAGAATGAACAATGCAGACATTCCTGACTCTAAAATAACATTTTCTTTGGTCATCAGTCGTGTTTCCAGGCCCCTCTGATATTACTCTTGCTTTCTATTTTGAATTTTTATTCGAACAAAAAATTGAAGACTTACTATTATGCAGACTACTGCAATACTGTAATAATTGTATAAATAACATCAACCCATTCATGACTGCATATTAGAATGGCTAGTTGGACATTTACTGGAAAATGGCATCATTTGCTTACTTTTGAACATTGGCAAAAATCAAACATTTCCCCTACTTTGAGCTCCATTTCTAGGTTCTTTTTATAGTAAAATCAATCAAAATCACCTCTATTTCTATAATATGTTTTCCATTCTATCAAATGAGACCAAGAAAACGAGAATACAACCATAAATACTATACGAAAATAGACCACAAAGTCGGCATTTTAATTAAAAAAAACGGTCGGAGTTTTTTTTTTTCTCATTATGCACTACGTGCTCCAGGATTTTTTTTATATGGTGCACACTGACCACACAGACCCATTCTCTCACATGTAGGCCTACCAGCTTTCTCCTGCTTGATTTGAAGCCACTAGAATTTATGAGTATATATACGTCAAACACGGTACCTCGTAAGACGTATATATATGGCCGCGACAGTAAAAGGGTTAATCCGTTCCTGAGAGCTCATCGAATACCGATAATATTGAAAACCGAATCAATTTTCCTCATAAGAAATAACGAAAATCAAATTAATCCGTGCAAGACACCCAAAAGTATGAAAAAAAAAATTTTACTCCATGAAATATTAAGTTTAATGCAATAGAATAATTACAATAACAATAAAATAATTGACACTTACCTTTAATGAAGATCTGGTGATGATTGATGGGATGGGAGGAGGGGAGATGTGTTAGTGTTTAGAAGGGGAATCCCCTTCCATTAGGACTTGAGGTAGCAAGTGCTTTTCCAGGATTACTTCCCTTCTTCTTTTAATGCCACTAGGACCAGCTTGAGAGTCACTGGACGTCTGTCACACAACAAATCTGTCCATAGAGCTCTGTACCTCCCATTCCTTTACGATTTGTCTAAAATGGGCCACAATATTGTCATTGTAATAGCTGTGTTAGGGTGATTTTCATCCATAAAGGTTTGCACTTCAACCCACTGTGCACACATTTCCTTAATTTTTGAAGTAGGCACAATGTATTCCACAACTGGTATAGGCTTCTCAGGGTTAGCCCCAAACCCTTCAAAATCTTTCTTAATTTCCATACTAATTCTCACCCTTTTTACCACAGGGTTGGCACTAGAAGCTTTCTTGGGGCCCATGGTGACTTATTTTGCAGAAACAAGCACCAAACACAGTGATAATATGGATAATATGGAATGTACCGAATGTATCCTTAGATGCGCACACACTGGCTGGCTTGTAAACACTGGCACACAAGGGGCAGTTCAGGCCACATGTGGACAGGTCTCGTACGAATCGTATCGAATACCGGGTTTTCAATCGAATACCAAGGAAAAATTTTTGCGATGTAATGCATCGAATACAGGTTTTATCGAATACCGATGCCATCGAATACCGGGGGTCCACTGTACTTGTGGAGCTGTGTGGTAGCCGGGTGGAGGGGTGGAGGGACATCACGTTTTCTCTGCTCAGCCATCAGAGAAAACGTGTATGAATTTGCGTTTGGCCCAGCCACTCCCTCACTCCGCTTTTGTTTACAATTTTCGGCATGAATTATTCATTACTTCTACCTTCGTTTATGATGGCATCTAAAGGTAGTTGTTAGAAATGATTAAATTCAGTGAACAAGGCATGTCGATGTTAATAATATGGCTCTGGGCCACAGTGTAGGTAGCCTGTAGGTGTAGCCCAGACGGGCTACACCTACCAGCTACCTACACTGACTTCCTACAAATAAATACTACTCACCTCTCTTCCTATATTAAGACTACACATATTTTAAGGTAAATAATGAGTGTATTGTATGTGTATTTTACCTCTCTGGGATGTTTTAAATATCGTATATTAAGTATGAGACGGGGAGTCAGGGCTACCTACACCTGGGCTACCTGCTCCTGACTTCCTACAAGTAAGTACTACTCACCTCTCTCCCTACATTAAGATTACAAATACTTCAAGATAAGTAATGAATTTACTGTGAATGTATTTTACTTTGTGTGTTTTTAATGTCTGGTTCTATTACTAACTTAATATAATTTAGTGTATACTTGTTGTCTGGCATTTATACGCATTTATAAATGGAAAAAAATGGCGTTCTGCCTTCCGGCGATGTCTGCTTTCCGGCGACAGCCTGGAACCTAGCCCTACTGTATGTGAACAGTATTTAGATAAAGGTAGGGAACTTTTTATTGCATTTCTGGATTTAGAAAAGGCATATGATAGAGTGGATAGGGGAGCAATGTGGCAGATGTTGCAATTATTTGGAATAGGTGGTAAGTTACTAAATGCTGTAAAGAGTTTTTATGAGGATAGTGAGGCTCAGGTTAGGGTGTGTAGAAGAGAGGGAGACTACTTCCCAGTAAAAGTAGGTCTTAGACAGGGATGTGTAATGTCACCATGGTTGTTTAATATATTTATAGATGGGGTTGTAAAAGAAGTAAATGCTAGGGTGTTGGGGAGAGGGGTGGGATTAAATTATGGGGAATTAAATACAAAATGGTTATTGACACAGTTGCTTTTTGCTGATGATACTGTGCTTATGGGAGATTCTGAAGAAAAATTGCAAAGGTTAGTGGATGAGTTTGGGAGTGTGTGTAAAGGTAGAAAGTTGAAAGTGAACATAGAAAAAAGTAAGGTGATGAGGTTATCAAATGATTTAGATAAAGAAAAATTGGATATTAAATTGGGGAGGAGGAGTATGGAAGAAGTGAATGTTTTCAGATACTTGGGAGTTGACGTGTCGGTGGATGGATTTATGAAGGATGAGGTTAATCATAGAATTGATGAGGGAAAAAAGGTGAGTGGTGTGTTGAGGTATATGTGGAGACAAAAAACGTTATCTATGGAGGCAAAGAAGGGAATGTATGAAAGTATAGTAGTACCAACACTCTTATATGGGTGTGAAGCTTGGGTTGTGAATGCAGCAGCAAGGAGGCGGTTGGAGGCAGTGGAGATGTCCTGTCTAAGGACAATGTGTGGTGTAAATATTATGCAGAAAATTCGGAGTGTGGAAATTAGAAGGTGTTGAGTTAATAAAAGTTTTAGTCAGAGGGCTAAAGAGGGGTTGTTGAGGTGATTTGGTCATTTAGAGAGAATGGATCAAAGTAGAATGACATGGAGAGCATATAAATCTGTAGGGGAAGGAAGGCGGGGTAGGGTTCGTCCTCGAAAAGGTTGGAAGGAAGGGGTAAGGGAGGTTTTGTGAGCGAGGGGCTTGGACTTCCAGCAAGCGTGTATGAGCGTGTTCAATAGGAGTGAATGGAGATGAATGGTATTTGGGACCTGACGATCTGTTGGAGTGTGAGCAGGGTAATACAGTGGAACCCCGCCTAACGATCAGCTCCCAACTCGACCAATTATGTAAGTGTATTTTTGTAAGTGCTTTTGTAGGTGTATTTTTAGGGGTCTGAAACGGACTAATTTAATTCACAATATTTCTTATGGGAACAAATTCGGTCTATAACGGCACCCAAACAGACTTCTGGATTGAAATAATATCGTTATGCGGGGGTCCACTGTATTTAGTGAAGGGATTCAGGGAAACCGGTTATTTTTATATAGCCGGACTTGAGTCCTGGAAATGGGAAGTACAATGCCTGCACTCTAAAAGAGGGGTTCGGGATATTAGCAGATCAGAGGGATATGTTGTGTATCTTTATACGTATATGCTTCTAAACTGTTGTGTTCTGAGCACCTCTGCAAAAACAGTGATTATGTGTGAGTGAGATGAAAGTGTTGAATGATGATGAAAGTATTTTCTTTTTGGGGATTTTCTTTCTTTTTGGGTCACCCTGCCTTGGTGGGAGATGGCCGATTTGTTAAAAAAAAAAAAAAATATTTATATGTCAATGATTGCTCTGAATGTTAAAAAATTATATACCAGGCACCTCCTAATTCATTGGGTTAAGTTTCTGGGCCTACTATGAATTACATTTAAGAACTTATGTTAGCTGAGAAGTTGCTCTTAAACTAAGAAACTGATACAGGTTGGCCATCACTAATCCAGCACCATTGGGACCTGTAGTGTGCCGGATTAGTGAGTTTGCCGGATTACAGAGTGGTTAGGTTAGAATACACATAATTCACCTATCAATAGAGACTCTTTCTGCTACATCTTCCTCATTTTCATCACTGCTTTCTCCTCCACTGGCTTGCTGCTGTGGATTTACAACCATCTGCACAATTTCTGAGTCAGTATTATGATGAAATTTGAATCAGTATAATGATGAAATTTGAAATTATGCTAATTGAAATTAGCGCTGGATTACTGATGGAACCGGATAACTGATTGCCAGATTAGTGATGGCCGACCTGTAATGATGAGGCATTAGAGCTTGCACCACTTCTATCATCTATACATTTCATCAGCTTGGCAATAATTCTTTTTCAAGATGTGTTTGTGTTACAACCCATTCGTTACATGTCCTGATTTAATTAAAATATATTAAATATTATTCATAATTGCTTTTGCCGAGTTACATTACAGTACAAGTAGGTATGAAACAATGGAGGTTCAATGCTCCTGACTAGATATGACTCCCTTACCTTCCAGATGAGAGCTGTGAGTAAATAAGCACAGACAACATGTTCTACACTCGGCACATTAATACTAGCACACAGACATCACCAGTGGCAGCTTGTAACGCCAGAAATACCTATACTATCGTTCCGCATCAAACTTGTATTTTTAATAATTTATCTTGTTTCAACAAAATAAAAAATTCACTCCT
Organism: Cherax quadricarinatus; assembly: GCF_038502225.1. Classification (NCBI taxonomy): domain Eukaryota; kingdom Metazoa; phylum Arthropoda; class Malacostraca; order Decapoda; family Parastacidae; genus Cherax; species Cherax quadricarinatus. The sequence goes on from NC_091330.1 coordinate 19,041,157, forward strand.
ATGGACGAGCCACCACTGGACATCGCGTGTCCCACACTAGGCATATGTGAAAATTTTGTGTAACAATTTGGATATTCAGTACTGTATTGTGCAGTCACTGTAACTTTAGCTACTTTGGTAGATAATATCAAATACAGTAGAACCTCCATATCCACTGATTTGGTATCGGCAGTTTTGCTTATCCACAGTTTACTGTGGCCCAATAATACCTCTTAATTTTGCATAATAATGGTTCCTAAGTGCAAAAGTAGAGAAGCTGGCAGTTCTTCAAAGCCTAAGAGAAGCCATGAAGTGCTTCCCATTAGCAAAAAGTGATAATTCTCCAATTATTGTGCATAATTTATGAACTAAACTTTATAATAGTATGTACAGGATTTATATATAGGGTTTGCTTCTATCCACGATTTCGGTATCCAAGGCAGGTCTTTGGAATGTATTCCCCACAAATACAGGGGTCCTACTGTCTTTAGTGCTTATATAATACTAAATTTAAAACAATTACATGTGTGCATTTTTCACACTAAAGTACAAGTTCACAAAATAGTACATATTAACAAAAAATAACTTAACTTGGTATAACTTCCCACAAAGTTTGTAAAGTATACCCTTCCTTCAGTTTTTCAATGGCCAAGCCTAATTCACTGGAAAAGACAGGTTCCCTGTCATGGTGGTTACCATCTGCCAGGTAGGCTGCCAGCACATCAGCAGTCTCACTAACACTCTCATCAATCTCTGTCTCATCCTTATCTGGTAGATCCAGCTGCTCATTTTCTGGTGGTGGCTGTTGTATAAGAAAAAAGAAGTCAATATTATTATAAATATGAGAAAGTGCTAATCCAGAGGGGTCATACACTTACAGTGCCTAGGAAATGGGAAGTAATTCAGTTCAATCCAAGGAATGGGAGGGTAGCTCCAGTTCCTCAGAATAAAAAGCATTCACCAGCATCAAGGCATCAACCTTGAAAGGAAAATATCAGTAGTACTATTATGAAAATTAAATAAAAACATATGAAGCATCTTCAGTGATTTATTAAATCTGAATGAACCTTGTTTCAGTATTGAAACTTGAATCAAATAAAGAAAAAAAAATTTTTTTTCAACAAACCGGCCGTATCCCACCAAGGTAGGGTGACCTAAAAAGAAAAACTAGAAGTTTTTCTTTCCAAGAATAATTATATAAATACAGATCTTCCATGAACAGTGCAAAAAAGCAAGCACATTTTAGAAGCATGCATTAAAATCTTGCCTTATAAAACAAGGGATAAAAGTCTTCCTCTTTAAATACTGGTACAGCACTATTGTATTTACATTACAACCTGACGCAAACACTAATGATCATTACAAATACTCTAATTCTACAGGGATCAATCAGCACTACATAGTAGAGCAGGGTGCACATTAAAAGGTGCACACTGGAAAGATGTGTACAGTTGAAGGTTGGTGTACACTGGAAGATGTACAATAAGAGTGTACATTGGAAGAAAGGTATACAATGGAAGAAAGTTGAACACTGGAAGGAAGGTGCACACTGGAAGGAGGGTGCACTCTAATAGTACAGACTAGAAGGAAGGTGTACAATTGGGAAGATGTATATCTGGAAGGTTATATACTGGAAGAAGGGCCCATACATTCAGGGAATACAATAGGAGAGTCTACACTTTAAAATACTAGCAGTATAAAAAAGACACGGAGGGTAACTAGATGGAAGGCAGAAAGAGTGGTGTATAAGAATACAAAAATGTCAGTGCAACAGACAAATATCCACAGATAGCATCTGAGTTCAAGATAATACTGTACTTAGGAGAAGAGGACAGACAAAGCATAGCAAGGCAGTGAATGACAGGCTGGATATAAAACTGGTGTGCTCTAATAAATGACAATCTATTAAATTGTGCTGAACAGTTAGTCTGAATGGGTAATCCTAAGAGCACAATGGAGATTACAACAAGTGAGTCTGGTGTGATCAATACAGAACCCTGTCTCAACCTCAGTCACACTCTGAGGTATATAACCTTCCCAATCTGTTGTTGCATTACTATCTACATTGAGATTTCCAACTGTGTTGACTAAGTGTGTACGACACTGGTTATCACACACGTGCACAAACCCACACACTTGCGCACACACGCACTTCAGGACTCTCAACAAAAAGTCATTCCAGGTGCTTTATTTATTATAGTTCAGGTCCATCTTCGAGTATGCAGTACCTTCATATGAGGAAGCACATTAACCCTTTAGGTTTTTTTGACGTACTAGTACATCTTACGACCCAGGGTTTTTGACGTACTAGTACGCCTAAATTCTAGTGCCCTCAAATCTAGCGAGAGAAAGCTGGTAGGCCTGCATATGTAAGAATGGGTCTATGTGGTCAGTGTGCGCAGTATAAAAAAAATCCTGCAGTACACAGTGCGTAATGAGAAAAAAAAAACTTTGTGTTTTTGGATTAAAACTGCAACTTTGCACTATTTTTGTATAGTATTTATTGTTGTATTCTAGTTTTCTTGGAAAAGGCATATGACAGGGTGGACAGGGGGGGCAATGTGGCAGATGTTGCAGGTGTATGGTGTAGGAGGTAGGTTACTGAAAGCAGTGAAGAGTTTTTACGAGGATAGTGAGGCTCAAGTTAGAGTATGTAGGAGAGAGGGAGATTATTTTCCAGTAAAAGTAGGTCTTAGACAAGGATGTGTGATGTCACCGTGGTTGTTTAATATATTTATAGATGGGGTTGTAAGAGAAGTAAATGCAAGGGTCTTGGCAAGAGGCGTGGAGTTAAAAGATAAAGAATCACACATAAAGCGGGAGTTGTCACAGTTGCTCTTTGCTGATGACACTGTGCTCTTGGGAGATTCTGAAGAGAAGTTGCAGAGGTTGGTGGATGAATTTGGTAGGGTATGCAAAAGAAGAAAATTAAAAGTGAATACAGGAAAGAGTAAGGTTATGAGGATAACAAAAAGATTAGGTGATGAAAGATTGGATATCAGATTGGAGGGAGAGAGTACGGAGGAGGTGAATGTACGTATTCAGATATTTGGGAGTGGACGTGTCAGTGGATGGGTCTATGAAAGATGGTGAATCATAGAATTGATGAGGGGAAAAGGGTGAGCAGTGCACTTAGGAGTCTGTGGAGACAAAGAACTTTGTCCTTGGAGGCAAAGAGGGGAATGTACGAGAGTATAGTTTTACCAACGCTCTTATATGGGTGTGAAGCATGGGTGATGAGTGTTGCAGCGAGGAGAAGGCTGGAGGCAGTGGAGATGTCATGTCTGAGGGCAATGTGTGGTGTGAATATAATGCAGAGAATTTGTAGTTTGGAAGTTAGGAGGAGGTGCGGGATTACCAAAACTGTTGTCCAGAGGGCTGAGGAAGGGTTGTTGAGGTAGTTCGGACATGTAGAGAGAATGGAGCAAAACAGAATGACTTCAAGAGTGTATCAGTCTGTAGTGGAAGGAAGGCGGAGTAGGGGTCGGCCTAGGAAAGGTTGGAGGGAGGGGGTAAAGGAGGTTTTGTGTGCGAGGGGCTTGGACTTCCAGCAGGCATGCGTGTTTGATAGGAGTGAATGGAGACAAATGGTTTTTAATACTTGATGTGCTATTGGAGTGTGAGTAAAGCAACATTTATGAAAGGATTCAGGGAAACCGGCAGGCCGGACTTGAGTCCTGGAGATGGGAAGTACAGTGCCTGCACTCTGAAGGAGGGGTGTTAATGTTGCAGTTTAAAAACTGTGGTGTAAAGCACCCTTCTGGCAAGACAGTGATGGAGTGAATGATGGTGAAAGTTTTTCTTTTTCGGGCCACCCTGCCTTGGTGGGAATCGGCCAGTGTGTTAATAATAATAAAAAAAAAATAGTTTTCTTGATCTCATTTTATAGAATGGAAGACATATTACAGAAATTGTGATGTTTTTGACTGGTTTTACAAAGAAAACTACCTTGAAATTGAGCTCAAAGTAGCAAAAATGTTCGATTTTTACCAAAGTTCAAAAGTAAACAAATCATGCCAAGCGTCCAATACACATCAACTGGTGAGTCTAATATTCTTTCACAAGTGCGCTGATATTATTTATACCATTTCTACACTAATGCAGTAGTCTGCATAACAGTAAATCTTATTTTTTTTTTTTTTGTAAGAATAAAAATTCAAAGTGGAAAGCCAAAGAAATATAAGAGGGGCCTGGGGATGTGACTAACGAACAGAGAACTTGTTATTTTAGTGCCAGGAATGTCTTTCTTGTTTATTCTGGACCCTATTTGGAAATTGGCATCTTTTGAAATTTGTGTGAAATTGGAAAAATCACTAAATTCTGACCACTTTATTGGATAATTGAAATTGGTGAATGGGTGGTTTCTTGTACTCATTCAATAGAAAAAATGGAGTTCTAGCAAAATAGTTATGATTTTTGTCGACTAGTACACTGGAATTTGCCGAAAATAGAGCTCAAAGTGGGCAAAATCACCGATGTGTAAACATCGTCGAGACCGCTAACTTCACAAGAGCATAATTCCATAAGTTTTCCATCAAATTTCATACTTTTGGTGTCATTATGATTGGGAAAAGATTCTCTATCTTTTCAAAAGAAATTTTTTTTTTATTTTTTTTGAAATTTGGCCGACCCTGAGAACAAGTCTCTGAGAGGACCTGTCGACCCCCAAAGGGTTAAGAAACTGGAGAAAGTGCAGAAGTATGAAATGAGACCAGTTCCAAAGATAAGGGTATGAGTTACAAAGAGAGGCGAAAGGAATTGACCCTTAATGACCCTGAAGGGCAGACCATACAAAATACTCAGAGGAACTGAGAGGGCACACAGGGACAGGATTTTTGAGAGGTGGGAAACAGGCACTCGGGAGCAAAGCTGAAAGTTAAAGACAGTTGCACAAGGATGTTAGGAGGTATTTCTTCAGTTACAGTGGTCAGGAAGTGGAATGATCTTTGTGAGGGAGTGGTGGAGGCAGGCTCAATATACAGTTTTAAGAACAGATGCAATAGAGCCCAAATGTGAAGAATGGCAAATAATAATAATAATAGCAGCAGCAGCGGCGGTGGTGCCGGTGCTTGTTCTTTCAAGAATTTAACAAGCATGTGCACACCAAGTCATAAATACAAAAACAATGATGAAAAAAAAAAATACTAAATTTTCTATTCAACAGTGACAGTATGATCATCAAGATCATAAGCTCTGGAAACAGAGATGTGTTTTCAACTGAGACTTGAAAATATGAACAGATTCCTGACTTAAGAGAAACTAGCAACCTGTTGAACAATCTAAAAGCTACATTAGCAAAGGCTCATTCTTAGAATAATTTCTCCCCAACAGCACGAGGCTCAATTAGTCTTGAAGGTCCACAATTCGCAGAAACATCCCATGCTTGGTGTAAAAGATAGAAACGTATCAGAAAGGTGGGTTTATTAAACTTATTTTCTTAAAAGGTTAAATTCAGGTCTTGCCTTGATAGGGAGCCAAAGCAGTTGACACAGGTAGGTACTAGTGAGAACCACAGTTAACCCTCTGAGGGTCCAGATCCCAATCTGAAAATTCCCCACAGGGTCCAAGAATCTAAAAAAAAAAAAAAAAAAAAAAATTCTTATGAAATGATAGGGAATATTTTTCTGAGGGTAATAAAACAAAAAGTACAAAATTTGATCAAAAACTGATGAAATTACACTCTCGCGAATTTTGTTGTGTCAGTAATATTTACGCATCAGTGATTTTGCCCTCTTTGAGTCCTATTTTAGGCCAATTACGTACACTGTTCCATTAGACAAAATTCTTAGCTATTTCGCTAGTATGTGTTCCATTTTATCTACTGAGCACAAGAAATTGCCCAATCAACTATTTCAACTACCCAATAAATTGACTGGAAATTGGTAATTCAGCTAATTTCACACAAAATTCAAACTATTCCAGTTTCAAAATGAGGTCCAGAATAAACACTGCAGGTATTACTGGCACTAAAATAACATTTCTTCTATTTATTACAGATGAATTCCATTTTGATTTTTTATTCACATAAAGAATTTTTATTCACACCAAATAATAAAAGATTTATTGCTATGCAATATTGTAATAATTGTATACATAATATCAGCGCATTCATGAATGCACATTTGACCCACCAGTTGATGTGTATTAGACGCATACGATTTGTTTATTGTAAAGTAAAAGGACACAATTGCAACTAATGTGACATTTTATTGTGGCAACGTTTCGCTCTCCAGGAGCTTTATCAAGCCATTACAAACAATACATGCACACAGAGGGTAAATAAAGGCTCAGAGTGAGGTGCAATACTAGTGAGGTACCATTTCGATGTTCACTAGTGGTAGTAGTAGTAGTGACAAAAGTAATACAATATGGTAGAGCAATTAATTCGTACATGAGTAAAAGGATGTAAAAGCTATTACTTGGGTAACATAAAAATAGGTTGGACAAATACAGACAGGAAAGAGGCAGCTTGATTCAGTGTTCACTCTCTGTAATGTGCTTTGTGTAGTATAACAGGAGAGACTATGTGATGGCAGGGTTTACTGTTTTCAGGAGGATTCTTGCTAAGACTTCGGAGATGGTGAAGCTGCCGTTGTTTTGTTTAATTGTATTCGAAACAGCGATCAGTGCTGATTTGAGGCACTTGCATCTGCGGAAATTAGTTTCTTTGATCACTAATTGGGCGTCTCTGAATTTGAGATGATTGGTGGAATTTCGGTGTTGTACACAGGCGTTGTTCAAGTTATCGTTCCTACATGCGTAAATGTGTTCATTGAGGCGGGTGCCGAGGTTTCTTACTGTTTCACCTACGTAAATCTTGTCACAGCCTCCACAGGGTATAGTGAAAACGTTTTCCTGCATTGACTGGTTCATGGTGCTTGGATTTTGTCCAGGTTATATCCTTTATTGAAGTGCTAGAAGTGATGGCGACTCTGGTGTTAGCTTGTGAAAGTACTTTTGAGACGTTCAGTGCAACCTGGCTGTTGGGAAGAATTATAACTTTGTTGGGAGTGGTGTTGATGCGTGGAGAATTAATGATCTGAAGAGCTCTTTTCTTGCAGTCTTTGATGAAAAAAGAAGGAAAATGTAACTCAGTGAATGTTTGGTGAATGTATGTACATTCCTCGTCAAGAAACTCAGGACTACAAATTCGGTATGCTCTTAGGAAAAACCCGATGATGATGCCTCTTTTGGTCTTGGTATCTTGACTGGAATAGAAGTGTGTGAGATCATTTTTATTGGTTGGTTTCCGATAAACTTGAAATCTTAGGTTGTTGTCTACTTTGTGAATGAGGACGTCGAGGAAAGGTAGCTTGTGATTGGACTCTTCTTCTAGTGTAAACTGGATCGCCGGTTCAACTGCGTTGAGCCTTGCCTGAAGATTCCGTACATCAAAACGTTTGGGAGTTATTACAAGGACGTTGTCCACGTAACGTAACCAAGTGATGCTTGAAGGGATGATGTTGGCGAAGTGTTCAGACTCTAGGTGTTCCATGTATAAGTTGGCTAGGACGGCACTGATGGGGGACCCCATTCCCATGCCGTGGGTTTGCTTGTAGAGCTTGTTATTGAAAGAAAAACAGTTGAAATTAACACAGAGTTCAATCAAGTCAACAAAATCTCCGGGAGGTGGAGGAAGATTAAGGTCCTGATTGACTTTACGTCGTAGAACCTCGATGGCTTTTTTGGTAGGTACTTTTGTGAAGAGGGAAGTCACATCCAAACTGCTTAGTTTCTTGTTATGGATGGAGAAGTTTCAGATGCGGTTGAGAAGGTCGCCTGAATGTTTAAGATGAGCAGGGCTGATGGTCCCCAGAAGGCAGGAAAGATGTTTGGCAAGAACTCCAGCTAGTTTGTGTGGAGCACTGCCTATTCCTTACGTGATTGGTCTGAGAGGAATATTGTGTTTATGGGTCTTGGGTAAACCATACATGTGTGCTGGTTTAGGGTTGCTTGGTAACAAATACAGAAGTTTCTTCCCTTCTCTAGTGCGTTTGAGTATTTGTCTGGTTTTGTATAGAAAATCTTTGGTGAGCGTCTCCCACTGTTGAGTGCTGATGGGTTCGTATGTAGATTCATCATTCAAAAGGTCCATCATTTTAGTGTTGTAGTCACTGGTGTTGAGTATGACGACTCCACCTCCTTTGTCGGCGGTGGTGACGATAATGTTGGGGTCGTTGGCGAGGTTCTTAAGGGTAGTGATGTATCATCTAGGAAGATTAGAAGAAGAAGGTTCACATAAAGCTGCAGTGAGAAGGCCCTGTATATAACCCTTCTAGAAGTTGCTGTCACTGTGTCTATGGTTCCTGGTAACTAGATTGAGTTGATAGTTAGGTTTGCATATGTTAGTGGTAAATCTGAGTCCCAGACTCAGTGCTTGTTTCTCGTAGTCGGTTAAGGTGCATGATGATAAGTTGTTTATCAGGGATTCGCGTCCCATTTCCTTCCATCGACTGTTTTATCTTCTGTTGGAGGTTAGCTGTGGTGACTGTGCTGAGAATATGCTCAGCAGTGTGTTGGTCAATCTGAAGATTGGTCCTCATATTCCTTGCAGTTTCAAAGGTTTCCTTAGCGATGTTAGAAAGTTCTTCAGCACATTCAGTTAATTCTCCACGCATCAACACCACTCCCAACAAAGTTATAATTCTTCCCAACAGCCAGGTTGCACTGAACGTCTCAAAAGTACTTTCACAAGCTAACACCAGTCACCATCGCTTCTAGCACTTCAATAAAGGATCTAACCAGGACAAAATCCAAGCACCACGAACCAGTCAATGCAGGAGTTTACACTATACCCTGTGGAGGCTGTGACAAGATTTACGTAGGTGAAACAGCAAGAAACCTCTACACCCGCCTCAATGAACACATTTACGCATGTAGGAACGATAACTTAAACAACGCTTGTGTACAACACCGAAATTCCACCAATCATCTCATAAAATCCAGAGACGCCCAATTAGTGATCAAAGAAACTAATTTCCGCAGATGCAAGTGCCTCGAATCAGCACTGATCGCTGTTTCGAATACAATTGAACAAAACAATGGCAGTTTCACCATCTCTGAAGTCTTAGCAAGAATCCTCCTGAAAACAGTAAACCCTGCCATCACATAGTCTCTCCTGTTATACTACACAAAGCACATTACAGAGAGTGAACAATGAATCAAGCTGTCTCTTTCCTGTCTGTATTTGTCCAACCTATTTTTATGTCACCCAAGTAATAGCTTTTACATCCTTTTACTCATGTACGAATTAATTGCTCTACCATATTGTACTACTTTTGTCACTACTACTACTACTACTACTACTACCACCACTAGTGAACATCGAAATGGTACCTCACTAGTATTGCACCTCACTCTGAGCCTTTATATACCCTCTGTGTCCATGTATTGTTTGTAATGGCTTGATAAAGCTCCTCGAGAGCGAAATGTTGCCACAATAAAATGTCACATTGTGTCCTTTTACTTTACATATTGTCGGTAATTCTACCAACTTTATTACGATTTGTTTATTATTGAACGTCAGCAAAAATCAAACATTTCCACTATTTTGAACTCAATTTCAAGCTATTTTCAGTAGTAAAACCAATCAAAATCAACTCTATTTCTGTAAGATATCTTCAATTCTATCAACTGAGACCAAGAAACCACAAATACAACCGTAAAAACAATACAAAAATACACTGCAAAGTCGCTGTTTTAACCCTTTGACTGTTTCTGACGTATATATACGTGTAACGAGCCAGTGTTTTTGACGTATTTATGCTCCAAAATTCTAGAGGCTTCAAATCAAGTGGGAGAAAGCTGGTAGACCCACATATGAGAGAACGGGTCTTTGTGGTCAGTGTGCGTAGTATAAAAAAAATCCTGCAGCACACAGTGCATAATGAGCAAAAAAAAAAATTTCCGACCATGTTTTTGGATTAAAATGCCAACTTTGAGGTGTACAGTGGACCCCCGACCAACGAAGGCATCATCTAACGATAAATTTGACTAATGAAGCGTTTGAGCGTAAAAATTTTGGCCCGACCAACGATGAAAAACTTGACCAACATGATTCGTCCCGAACGCGTCTACGTGTCCTGTCTGGCCTGAGCGCGCCTTAGCTGCCCTGCCTTCAGTTAGTGTGCTAGTGTTTACAAGCCAATCTGGTCGCATCCACGCATACATTCGGTATATTTTGTATTATTCCAGTGTTTTTAGTGCTTGTAACTGCAAAATAAGCCACCATGGGCCCCAAGAAAGCTTCTAGAGACAACCCTGTGGTAAAAAGGGTGAGAATTACAATTGACATGAAGAAGATCATCACAAAGTATGAAACTGGAGTGCGTGTCTCCGAGCTCGCCAGGTTGTATAATGAACCCCAATGAACCATCGCTACTATCTTAGCCAACAGAAAGGCAGTCAAGGAAGCTGTTGCTGCAAAAGGTGCAAGTATGTTTTCGAAACACAGACTGCAAGTAGTCGAAGATGTTGAGAGACTGTTATTGGCGTGGATAAACAAAAAACAGATATCAGGAGATAGCATCTCTCAAGTGATCATATGTGAAAAGGCTAGGAAGTTGCATGACAATTTAATTAAAAAAAAAACTAGTGGTGATGAAGGTAAAGTGTCATTTATTCTTCATTACACAATATACATATGTATACATGTATTGTGCATCTATCCTTCTGTTTGTGTGTAGGAAAATGTATATTTCATGTGGTAAAAATATTTTTTTTTCATACTTCTGGGTGTCTTGAACAGATTAATTTGATTTCCATTATTTCTTATGGGGAAAATTAATTCAACTAATGATAATTTCGTCTAATGATGAGCTCTCTGGAACAGATTAATATCATTGGTCGAGGGTCCACTGTATTTTTGTATAGTATTTTTGGTTGTACTCTCGTTTTCTTGGTCTCATTTGATAGACTGGAAGACATGTTACAGAAATAGAGATGATTTTGATTGGTTTCACGATGAAAAGGACCTTGAAATTGAGCTCAAATTAGTAGAAATGTTTGATTTTTGCCGATGTTCAAGAGTAAACAAAAGATGTCATTGTCCAATAAGTGTCCAACTAGCCAATCTAATATGCAGTCACGAATGGGCTGACATTATTTATACAATTATTACGGTAACAAAGTAGTCTGCATAACAGTAAATATTCTATTTTCTCTGTGAATAAAAATTCAAAATAGAAAGCAAGAGTAATATAAGAGGGCCTGGAGACGTGACTGATGAACAAAGAAAATGTTATTTTAGTGCCAGGAATGTCTGCATTGCTCATTCTGGACTCTATTTTGAAATTGGCAACTTTTAGTTGAAATCAGTAAATGGGTGTTTTTTTGTATTCAATTGATAGAACAAATGGAGTTCTAAAGAAACAGCTATGAGTTTGGTCAACTGGAACAATGTAATTGGCCGAAAATAGGGCTCAAAGTGAGCGAGATCGCCGATGGGTAAATATAGTCAAGATCGCTAACTTTGCGAGAGCGCAATTCCCTAAGTTCTCAATCAAATTTCATACTTTTGGTGTCATTACCATCTGGAAAAGATTCTCTATCATTTCCCCAGAAAAAATAAATTTTTTTTTTTAAATTCTTCGACACTGAGAGCAAGTTTGTGAGCAAGGGTTTCAGCAGTCAAAGGGTTAATCCAAAAACACGGTCGCAGATTTTTTTTCTCATTATGCATTGCATACTGCATGATTTGTTTCATATGGTGTACACTTACCACACAGATGCATTCTCTCAAATCTAAGACCAATTATACCACTCACAGCTGATCCGAATGAGCCGAGCTCATGACGTAGTACCACGGCACGGACCCTGGCTTCAAAGCCGCAGAACTATGAGATGGACCCTCAAAGGGTTAAAAGCAACAATACCAGTCTAACTGCATGATTCAGCACAAACTGAAGTATTTTTTAGGAAGTGATTTGGCAAAGCTCCAAACACTTAATTGCAAAAATCAATTCAAGAGGAAACAAACAACTTGATAAGATTCTCTGTTTATAAAGATATTTTCAGACTATATACACAGATTGAGAATATGAAAATTGCAAAATTTAACAATTTGGTTGATGTGTCCATTTTTTCTTTTTTTATCAAGTCGGCCGTTTCCCACCGAGGCAGGGTGACCCAAAAAGAAAGAAAATCCCCAAAAAGAAAATACTTTCATCATCATTCAACACTTTCATCACACTCACACATAATCACTGTTTTTGCAGAGGTGCTCAGAACACAACAGTTTAGAAGCATATACATATAAAGATACGCAACAAATTCCTCCAAACTGCTAATATCCCGAACCCCTCCTTTAGAGTGCAGGCATTGTACTTCCCATTTCCAGGACTCAAGTCCGGCTATTAAAAATAACCGGTTTCCCTGAATCCCTTCACTAAATATTACCCTGCTCACACTCCAACAGATCGTCAGGTCCCAAATACCATTCGTCTCCATTTACTCCTATCGAACATGCTCATGCATGCCTGCTGGAAGTCCAAGCCCCTCACCCACAAAACCTCCCTTAACCCTTCCTTCCAACCTTTTCGAGGACGACCCCTACCCCGCCTTCCTTCCCCTACAGATTTATATGCTCTCCATGTCACTCTACTTTGATCCATTCTCTCTAAATGACCAAACCACCTCAACAACCCCTCTTCAGCCCTCTGACTAATACACCTACCATCCGACGTACGACCTGCTCGACATACGACCACTCGACTTATGACCGTGTTTTTTATGCCAAATTTCTGGGAAATAAACAACTACAGTGGACCCCCGCATAACGATCACCTCCGAATGTGACCAATTATGTAAGCGTATTTATGTAAGTGCGTTTGTAAGTGTATGTTTGGGGGTCTGAAATGGACTAATCTACTTCACAATATTCCTTATGGGAACAAATTCGGTCAGTACTGGCACCTGAACATACTTCTGGAGTGAAAAAATATCGTTAACCGGGGGTCCACTGTATTTGTGTTGTACACAGTGTTTATCCTAAACCTTACAGTATAAAATACAGTACTAACAGCATAAAAAGTAAAGTAAAACATGAAATACCAAAATAAAACAATAAAATAAAGTCATTACAAAAATGTGATGTTGATATTCAGTAGTAAAGTTCGATTTAGGTCCATTTCGACTTACGACCGGTTTCTCGGAACCGAACTCGGTCATAAGTTGGATGGTAGGTGTACTTTTATTAACTCCACACCTTCTCCTAATTTCCATACAAATTTTCTGCATAATACTTACACCACACATTGACCTTAGACAGGACCTATCCACTGCCTCCAACCGCCTCCTCGCTGCTGCATTCACAACCCAAGTTTCACACCCATATAAGAGTGTTGGTACTACTATACTTTCATACATTCCCTTCTTTGCCTCCATAGATAACGTTTTTTGTCTCCACATATACCTCAACGCACCACTTACCATTTTTCCCTCATCAATTCTATGATTAACCTCATCCTTCATAAATCCATCCGCCGACACGTCAACTCCCAAGTATCTGAAAACATTCACTTCTTCCATACTCCTCCCCAATTTAATATCCAATTTTTCTTTATCTAAATCATTTGATACCCTCATCGCCTTACTCTTTTCTATGTTCACTCTCAACTTTCTACCTTTACACACATTCCCAAACTCATCCACTAACCTTTGCAATTTTTCTTTAGAATCTCCCATAAGCACAGTATCATCAGCAAAAAGCAACTGTGTCAATTCCCATTTTGTATTTAATTCCCCATAATTTAATCCCACCCCTCTACTGAACACCCTAGCATTTACTTCTTTTACAACCCCATCTATAAATATATTAAACAACCATGGTAAAATTACACATCCTTGTCTAAGACCTACTTTTACTGGGAAGTAGTCTCCCTCTCTTCTACACACCCTAACCTGAGCCTCACTATCCTCATAAAAACTCTTTACAGCATTTAGTAACTTACCACCTATTCCATATACTTGCAACATCTGCCACATTGCTCCCCTATCCACTCTATCATATGCCTTTTCTAAATCCATAAATGAAATAAAAACTTCCCTACCTTTATCTAAATACTGTTCACATATATGCTTCAATGTAAACACTTGATCTACACATCCCCTACCCACTCTGAAACCTCCTTGCTCATCTGCAATCCTGCATTCTGTCTTACCTCTAATTCTTTCAATTATAACTCTACTGCACACTTTTCCTGGTATACTCAGTAAACTTATTCCTCTATAATTTTTACAATCTCTTTTGTCCCCCTTCCCTTTATATAAAGGGACTATACATGCTCTCTGCCAATCCCTAGGTACCTTCCCCTCTTTCATACATTTATTAAGCAAAAATACCAACCACTCCAACACTATATCCCCCCTGATTTTAACATTTCTGTCATGATCCCGTCAGTTCCAGCTGCTTTACCCCCTTTCATTCTACGTAATGCCTCACGCACCTCCCCCACGCTCACATCCTGTTCTTCTTCACTCCTAAAAGATGGTATACCTCCCTGGCCAGTGCATGAAATTGCCGCTTCCCTTTCTTCATCGACATTTAAAAGTTCCTCAAAATATTCTCGCCATCTACCCAAAACCTCCATCTCCCCATCTACTAACTCCCCTACGCTGTTTTTAACTGGCAAATACATTCGTTCTTTAGGTTTTCTTAACTTGTTTAACTCACTCCAAAATTTGTTCTTATTTTCATTAAAATTCCTTGACAGTGCCTCTCCCACTCTATCATCTGCTCTCCTTTTGCACTCTCTCACCACTCTCTTCACCTTTCTTTTACTCTCCATATACTCTACTCTTCTTATAACACTTCTGCTTTGTAGGAACCTCTCATAAGCTAACTTATTCTCTTTTATCACACCCTTTACTTCATTATTCCACCAATTACTCCTCTTTCCTCCTGCACCCACCCTCCTATAACCACAAACTTCTGCCCCACATTCTAATACTGCATTTTTAAAACTATTCCAACCCTCTTCAACCCCCCCACTACTCATACTTGCACCAGCCCACCTTTCTGCCAACAGCTGTTTATATCTCACCCAAACTTCCTCCTCCCTTACTTTATACACTTTCACCTCCCTGTTGCTTGTTGTTGCCATTTTCCTCTTTTCCCATCTACCTCTTACTCTAACTGTAGCTACAACTAAATAATGATCCGATATATCAGTTGCCCCTCTATAAACGTGTACATCCTGGAGCCTACCCATCAACCTTTCGTCCACCAATACATAATCTAACAAACTACTTTCATTACGTGCTATATCATACCTTGTATATATATTTATCCTCTTCTTCATAAAATATGTATTACTTATTACCAAACCTTTCTACACATAGCTAAATTAAAGGCTCCCCATTTTCATTTACCCCTGGCACCCCAAATTTACCTACTACTCCCTCCACAACATTTTTGCCCACTTTAGCATTGAAATCCCCAACAACCATTACTCTCACACTTGGTTCAAAACTCAACATTTCCCAAAATCTCTCTCTCCTCTACACTTCTCTATTCTCCAGGTGCATATATGCTTACTATAACCCACTTTTCACATCCAACCTTTATTTTACTCCACATAATCCTTGAATTAGTAAACCACCACAGGAATACAACAAAGTTTCATTTAGACTCCATGAAGAGACCTCAATAAGGAATTTCACAGCTGACCTAGAGACTGTTGACTGGCCTACAGAATTCTCCAAGGCCAATTTCATTGATGATTGGACAGACATTTTTCTCAACAAATTACTTAGACTATACAACAAACACTGTCCTATAAAAACAAAACAGATCACGAATAAACGGCTTGGTTGCCCATGGCTAACCAGCACCATTCTGAAATAAATCCATTGATAAGAAACACCAATATGAAAAGCAATATAGACAGGGCTTAATACACAAAGATATTCTTAAACACTATTCATCAGTTCTCACCAAAGTAATAAAGAAAGCCGAACAACTATACTACTCCAGCAGATTCACTGACACAAGAGATATAAAAAAGACCTGGAAAACACTCTCCCAGATTCTGAGGACCCACAAACTGAAAAAAACAAGAATATTGTCCTAACTAAACCTAATGAAACACCACTGCATCCCACTGACACAGCTAATGAGATAAACGACTTCTTCTCAACCATAGGATCTAATCTTGCCAATAAAATCCCACGTACCAATGCCCATGCCGGGGACTACCTAGATGGGAATTTCCCAAATTCCTTCTATCTTGTACCAACTGAGCCCATGGAAGTCACTGAGATTATAAAGTCACTTAAAAATAACTCGGGGAATCTGTCTCATGTCCCACCATTATTGTACAAGCGAGCGGCCCATGTCCTTTCGCATGCTATTTCATTACTTTTTAACAAGTCACTAGAAACTAGCAACTTCCCGAAACTACTCAAGACAGCAAGGTTTACACCAATACAGATTTAACTCTTTGACTGTTTCAGGCCCCTTTCTGAAACTGTCATTCTATGTCGCTCAATTTTTGAAAAAAAAAAAAATTATTTTTTCTTATGACATGATAGAGAATCTTTTCCCGATGGTAATGACACCAAAAGTTCGAAATTTAGCTCATGGAATTATGCTCCTGTGAAGTTAGCGGTCTCGGTGACACATGCATATCGGCGATTTCGCCGACTTTGAGCCCTATTTTCATCCAATTCCATTGTTCCAGTTGACCAAACTCATAGCTATTTCTTTAGAACTCCATTTTATCTATCAGCTGAGTACAAGAAACCTCCCATTTACTAATTTGCACTACCCAATATGGTGGTCAGAAATTGGCAATTTGGCCAATTTCACGCAAACTAAAAAAGATGCCCATTTCAAAATAGGGTCCAGAATAAACAAGGTAGACATTCGTGGCACTAAAATAACATATGCTCTGTTCATTAGTCACATCTCTAGGCCCCTCTTATATTATTATTGCTTTCTATTTTGATTTTTTATTCATACAAAAAAATACAGAATTTACTGTTATGCAGACTACTGCATTATTGAAAAAATGGTATAAATAATATCAGTGCACTAGTAAAAGAATATTAGACTCCCCAGTTGATGTGTATTGGACGTGTGGTGTGATTTATTTACTCCTGAACATTGGTAAAAATCAAACATTTCCGCTACTTTGAGCTCAGTTTCAAGGTCGTTTTCATCGTCAAAGTAATGAAAATCATCTCTATTTCTGTAATATGTTTTCCATTTTATCACCTAAGACCATGAAAACGCGAATACAACGATAAATACTATACGAAAATACACCTCAAAGTCGGCGTTTTATTCCAAAAAAACGATCCTTTTTTTTTTTCTCATTACGCAATGTGTGCTGCAGGATTTTTTTTATGTGGTGCACACTGACCATACAGACACATTCTCTCACATGTGGGCCTACCAGCTTTCTCCCGCTTGATTTGAAGCCGCTAGAATTATTGAGTATATATACGTCAGAAACATTGGCTCGTAAGACGTATTTATACGTCGAAAACAGTCAAAGGGTTAAACAACTATAGGCCAATATCAAACTTACCATTGCTATCCAAAATCTTTGAGAAACTCGTGCACAGGAGACTATAGTCATTTATAACAGCACAAAACATACTCAACCCCTGCCAATTTGGATTCAGGAAAAATAAAAGCACTAATGATGCAATCATAAAAATGCTAGATATGCTTTACACAGCAATGGAAAATAAGGAATATCCATTAGGAATTTTTATTGACCTAAGAAAAGCTTTTGACACAGTAGACCACGGCATCCTACTCCACAAACTTGACCATTATGGTATAAGAGGCCATGCGCTTGCATATTTCAAATCCTACCTTACTAATAGGTATCAGTATGTCACCATTAAAGACACAGCATCATCAACACAGCCACTTGATACTGGAGTTCCACAGGGAAGTGTCCTTGGTCCCCTGCTCTTCCTCATATACATCAATGATCTTCCAAACGTATCCCAACACCTGAACCCCATTCTCTTTGCTGACAACACGACTTATGTCATCTCTCACCCTAATCTTGCCACCCTCAACACCATTGTTAACGAGGAGCTGCACAAAATATCGACTTGATTGACAGCCAATAAACTTACACTTAACACTGACAAAATCTACTATATTATGTTTGGTAGCAGAGCAGGAGTTGCACAAATTAACATTAAGATCGACAACACTTTAATTGCCAGACATAATGAGGGCAATTTCCTAGGCGTATACCTTGACAACAACCTGAATTTCAACACCCATATAAAACACATAACCAAAATTAGTATCCAAAACGGTTGGGATCCTCTCCAAGATACGATACTACGTGCCGCAAAATACCCTTCTCACACTATACCACTCACTTATTTATCCATACCTCACCTATGCTATTTGTGCTTGGGGTTCAACTGCAGCAACTCACCTAAAGCCAATAATAACCTAACAAAAAGCCGCAGTAAGAATAATCACTAAATCCCATCCCTGACAACACACCCCCCCACTCTTCATAGATCTAAACTTACTCCCTGTTCAGTACATCCACACTTACTACTGTGCAATCTACATCTACAGGACCTTAAATTCCAATATTAACCTTGACCTAAAATGCTTTCTTGATAGTTGTGACAGAACCCACAGGCATAACACCAGACACAAACATCTCTATGACATTCCCCATGTCCGACTAAACCTTTACAAAAATTCAATGTATGTCAAAGGCCCTAAAATCTGGAACACCCTACCTGAAAATTCCAAAACTGCAGACACATTCATCACCTTCAAAACTACCATTAGAAAACATCTTATCTCCCTGATACACCCCGTCAACTAATTATATGAATACCACCTGGTGGTTCACACTTACACTCACCCACTTGACCATAAACACAGAAATATCAATCTTAATCTCAAAATAATGAATCTTAACTAGTCATAAGTTGGCCTGTGATACTCCAATACTGAAACTATGTATTGTGCAAAAACAAAAGCATTCACATTGCTAAACTCACAAACTAGTATTTAGTCACTTAGCCATAATACCAACTTACCTCATAATTTGTAATATTTTAAAGTTAAGAATTAATCTAAGTCTGCCCGAAATGCCTAGCCATGCTAGGTTTTCTAGTGGCCCCCTCTGTAATTAGTATTTTAAAACATGTAAACCACACAATATCCAAATTCTGTAAACTCAGCATTGTATTCCTTATAGAGAATAAACTTGATTTGATTTGATTTATAGTCCCTCTTTTCCTGCCGTAACTTATCCTTCAACATCACTGCTACTCCTTCTTTAGCTCTAACTCTATTTGAAACCCCTGACCTAATCCCATTTATTCCTCTCCACTGAAACTCTCCCACCCCCTTCAGGTTTGTTTCACTTAAAGCCAGGACATCCAGCTTCTTCTCATTGATAACATCCACAATCATCTCTTTCTTATCATTTGCACAACATCCACGCACATTCAGACTTCCCGCTTTGACAATTTTCTTCTTCTTATTCTTTTTAGTAATTATTACAGGAAAAGGGGTTACTAGCCCATTGTTCCCGGCATTTTAGTTGACTTTTATAACACGCATGGCTTACTGATCTCACAGGCTGAAAACTGAAAATACCATAATCAAAGGAATCAAAATCTCCCATCTGTATTTCCCTGAGATTTTCACTGATAATCAAAATCTGTCTCACCATTGCTAGCTTCAATTTTCTATTTCTCATTCACAGCATCCAGTAAAAGAGAAGTAAAACAGTTTTGCACCTTCCACTTTTAGAACCCAGCTGTAAACTTGTGTATCATCAGCATAAAAATGTTTCATAGAAAAATATGTATTATCGTATCATAAAAATATACAAACATCCTAAGAAGCATTGTTCATTAGGTGTGAGGATTAGGATAAACAAAGATAATTATCCAGACTCCATACAACCTTTTAATGGTCTAGCATGAACATGAATAGCACTAGCAAGTTTTATTGATGCTAGAGAAGGGCAATGTTTGCCTACCTGGCCTGCACTGACTAGTAAATATGCTCGAGGAACTGAGTTCATATTGATACCACCCACACCTAGGAAATCCTGTAAAAACACTTCATAAATCATAAACAATTCACCATATTTTATAAATTTTTCTTTTACCGAGAAATTATGCTTTAGTTCATCTTTAATGAATAATTATTACTGTATTTGTATATAGATGGCAGAAGCTACATTGTCTTATACAGTATCGCCATTAAGAATGCCGAATATTAAACCACTATGTTGTGAGTGATAACTATGATATATGTCAAGATGGACAAGGGCTCATACCTTATCTTGCAGAACAAATTCCACCCCAAACACTGGACATTGGGAGTACACGCTGTATAGTGCAGAGATCTCCTTATGAACTTCATGAAGCTTTTCCAAAGGATCAATTCTGAATCCCAATACATATCCACCACTTGCCTCAGAGCTTTCTATTACTAGAGCCATCCCAAACTTAGATTCTCGTACTTTTACCTACAAAAGAATATAACAAAGTCATATCAAGAGCGCTAAGGAAGAATATCAAAATATATTGATATTTAGGATGTAAGAAACTGGTTAACTAAAATATGTACATGTACAGTATTTGAAATAAGCACATACTGCAGCTCAATATCTAACATTTATACCTTTAGAAGAAATATGAATTTTTGAAAGGAAATACAGTACAGCATACAGAAAATATGTACTGTATAAATATACATACTGTATAGATAAATACAAATACAGTGGAACCTCTACTTGCGAGCGCATCCATGTGCGAGTTTTTCCAAATACGAGAAGTCGATGGATCGATTTTTTGCTTCCATATGCGAGCAAAATTTCCATAAACAAACAGACCTCAAGGTAGGTTTCTTGACACTGGTGAAGGGCTCTTGCTCTTGATCTCGGGAATTGTATCTCATTTGTTTGTTGGACTATCTTATTGAAACTTGGGCAATGTATGATGGAAAGATGTTTCTTAACGTACACCAAAAATGAAAGAAATCTAATCATAAATAATGGAGTTCACTTCTCAGCAATTAGCCACCCATTAGTGGTAATTTCAAATGGTTTTTATGCTTGTATTCTCGTTTTTTTGGTCTCATTTGATAGAATGGAAGATATATTACAGAAATAGATATGATTTTGATTGCTTTCACTACAAAAAGTACCTTGAAATTGAGCTCAACATAGGAGAAATGGTCCATTGCTTGGCTATGTTTTCAATATGCAGTCGTGTATGGGTTGACATTATTTATACAATTATTGACTTCACAATGAGGCAGCCATTAATAACTTCACAACAGCAATGACAAAAACTGACTGGCACACTGAGCTAGAAATCTATACAGATATTGACAAATGTATTAATAATTTTCTAAAATAGACCCAATACCTCTATAACAAGCACTGCCCTAAAAAAACTAAACAGATGACAGCTAACAGACTGAACAGTCCCTGGCTAACACCCAGCATCCTCAAATCCATAAATACAAAGCACCAATATGAAAAACAGTACAGAATGGGTCACGTAACCAGAGACCTAACAAAACGTTACTCGTCAATCCTAACCAGCCTTATAAGAAGGGCTAAAAAATTGTATTATGAGAACAGATTATCCAACTTAAAAGGTGATATAAAAAAGACCTGGAAAACCCTATCAGAAATTCTAGGAACAAAAAAGATATCACGAAATAGTGCAATTGAACTAACAAAACCAGATGAACCCCAACTCCCATCAACTGAAACAGCAAACAGACTCAATGAATTCTTCTCCACCAAAGGAAAAAACCTTGCAAATAAAATCCCAAGCTCAAATACCCCACCCAATGACTACCTCACTGGCAACTACCCGAACATGCTGTTCCTAGCTCCGACTAACTCAACAGAAGTCTCCCTTATTATCAACACACTAAAAAACAAGACAGGAGATTTAAATACCTTACCACCCTTTATATACAAAAAAGCGTCCCAAGTACTGTCACCAATCATTGCAACACTCTTCAACAAATCCATCGAATCCTCTACCTTCCCTACAGTTCTCAAAATAGCGAGGGTCACCCCGATCCATAAAGGAGGAGACCAAACAGACTTGAATAACTATAGGCCAATATCCAACTTACACCCTCTCTCTAAAATCTTCGAAAAATTAATTGATAAGCAAATCTATTCCTACCTCATCTCCCACAACATACTCAACCCTGTCAGTTTGGGCTCAGGCCTAATAAAAATACGAATGATGCTATTATACACATGCTAGAACAAATATACACTGCACTAGAGAAAAAAAAAAGTCCCACTGGGGATCTTCATTGATTTACGTAAAGCTTTTGATACAGTTGACCATGACTTGCTCCACATAAAATTGTCGCACTATAGTATAAGAGGGCACTCCCTCAACTACCTAAAGTCTTACCTCAGCAACAGAAGCCAACATGTGTACACAAACGGGGCAAACTCTTCCGCACAGCCACTTACAGTTGGTGTCCCACAGGGAAGTGTCCTTGGCCCTCTTCTCTTTCTTGTTTACATAAATGACCTACCAAATGCATCGCAACTACTCAAACCCACACTATTTGCAGATGACACTACATGTCTTCTCTCGCCCAAGCCCAGTCATGCTAGCCAATACTGTGAACACTGAATTACAGAAAATATCTACCTGGATGAGGACTAACAAACTTACTCTCAACACTGACAAAATCCACTTCATTCAGTTTGGTAACAGAGCTACAGATGTCCCTCTTAACATAATGATAAACGGATCACCTATCACAAAGCTCACAGAGGGAAAATTCTTAGGAATCCACCTTGATAATACTCAAATTTCAAACACATATACAACAAATTTCCAAGAAAATTTCCAAGACTGTAGACATACTATCGAAGATACGGTACTATGTTCCACAGTCAGCCCTCCTGGCCCTATATCACTCACTTATTTACCCCTATCTCACCTATGGAATTTGTGCATGGGGCTCAACAACAATAAATCATCTCAGACCATTAATTACCCAACAAAAGGCTGCAGTCAGAATGATAACAAATTCCCACTACAGGCAGCACACTCCACCAATATTCAAAACTCTAAACCTACTCACCATACAAAACATCCATATTTATTATTGTACCTGCTACATACATGGAACACTTAACTCGGATATAAACCCTCCCCTCAAACTTCTCCTTACCAACCTCAACAGAACACACGACCATAACACAAGGCACAGATCACTCTTTGATGTTCCTCGTGTCCATCTCACTCTATGCAAAAACTTAATGCACATAAAAGGCCCAAAAATCTGGAATTCATTACCTGTGAATATAAGAGAAACACTGTCGGTTTATAAATTCAAGTCTCTACTTAAAAATCACTTACTCACCCACAACTAAATAAATACTGAATAATTGTATCTCATAAAAGTTTAACCTGTGACCCAATCAAACTTTGCTATTTTTAATTACATTACCTAACAGAATAGTACTTCATTCTACTGATTACACAGCAACACAGTAAATGACCATATGACCTGTCTTTGAAATACTCATTTGTGCTTAATTGTTATCTGTTTACAATAATGTTTACCACTGAATATATCATTGCTTAGTTAATCATAAGTTAATTTTAAGCCTGCCCATAATGCTCTGCATACAAGGGGCTTTGGCATGTTACACTTAACCACTGTATCTTTTTGTACTTCAATGTATCATGTTCAAATTAATAAATAAATAAACAAATAAATTGCAATAAAGAATAACAGTAAATCTTATATTTTTTGTGTGAATAAATATTACAAATTAATTATATAATAATAATAATAATAATAATAATAATAATAATAATAATAATAATAATAATAATAATAATAATATGTATAAAAATAATATGTATAATAATAATACATATATAATAATAATGTACTACATATAATAATTATAATAACAGACCTCTTCAAAAGGCCGTCACTAGATGGCAGTGTTTACCACAACAAAGAGGGAGCGGTTGTGGCCGCCTCTACCTGTTATATAATGACCTATTTTATTCATTCAAGAGTATATATCATGTTTCTATGTTATTTATATTGTTATGTCATATTAGATGAACTGTGATAGATAAATAAGCTGTATAGATGATATTAGCGAAATTATTTATGAAGTATTTTGCCTGGTCTCCAGACAAACTCTCGTCCACTGCCGACACTGCCCATACCACTACATGAATGACAATTTATTCATTTTAGAGTATATATCAGGTTTCTGTGTTATTTATATTGTTTATTATGTCATATTAGATGAAGTGAGATAGATAAATAAGCCATAGAGTTGATATTAGCGAAATTATTGAAGTACAGAATTCCACTGAAACGGATTAATTGCATTTCAAATAATTTAAATGAGGAAAATTGACTCTGCAAACGAGCAAATCCAGTTGCGAGCAAGGTTATGGAACGGATTAAACTCGCAAGCAGAGGTTCCACTGTACGTACATAGACAGCAATCACCCAGGAAGGTACTACCGTCCTGCCAAGTGAGTGTGAAACAAAAACCTGTAATTGTTTTACACGATGGCAGGATTGCTTTGTCTCATAGACATGCAAGGACCATGGGTCCTAAGAAAGCATGTGCAATGGACAGTGCCGAGAAGAAACGGAGGATGATTTGCATGGAATTAAAGCAAAAAATGATTAATAAGCACAGACTAGGTACAAGGGTTGAGGACTTAGCGAGTTGAGTACAAGCGTAGCCCCTCTACTATATGTACAACACTAAAGCAGAAGGAGTCTATAAAGGCTATAGCACCAGCAAAGGGCATTACAGTAATTTCTAAGCAGTGGACTTCTGTCAATGAAAAGATGGAAAAGCTGCTGTTGACATGGCTGACGGAGAAACAGCTCACAGGAGATACGTAGTGTAGCAAGATAAACATACAAATTGTACATAGCAGTTCTTAAGATTATTATTATTATAATTAAGGGGAAGCGCTAAACCCGTAGGATTATACAGCGCCTGGGGGGTATTCAGGCTTAATTCGGGGAACTGGAGCACAGATCCAATTCCCTAAATCAAGAGCCCCTCACCATCATCAAGGAACCTTCCTTGAGGGGCAGTTTTTAAGAAAAGTGTGAACTCCTGACAGGATATGCCACTCTGTATTTCTTCTCCAAGGTATGTATGTATGTACACCAGATCTAATTCAGTTAGCCTCACAAATTCCGTTTTTGTCTTATAACATCTCTGACGTTTTCATAGCGAGAATGCACGACCACTCTCACGGCCACAATCCTCCTCCCTCCGCCATCCATGTAATGACACATTTTATTCATTCTAGAGTGTATATCATGTTCCTATGTTATTTATATTGTTTATTATGTCATATTAGATGAATTGTGACAGATAAATAAGCTGTAGAGTTGATATTAGGGTTATTTTGTCATGCCTCTCGAGAGCAGGAATTCAGCTGGAACGAATTAATTGCATTTCAATTAATTTAAATGAGAAAAATTGACCCAGCATACGAACAAATCAGGATACGAACAAGTCCATGGAACGGATTAAATTCGTAAACTGAAGTTCCAATGTACTTCAATATAACGCTAATATCAACTCGACAGCTTATTTATCTATTACAATTCATCTAATATGACATAATAAACAATATGAATAATATAGAAACCTGATATATGCTCTAAAATAAATAAAATATGTCATTATGTGGTTTACCTGGAGTTTACCTGGAGAGAGTTCCGGGGGTCAACGCCCCCGCGGCCCGGTCTGTGACCAGGCCTCCTTAGGTCAGTGTCCCAGGATGCGACCCACACCAGTCGACTAACACCCAGGTACCCATTTTACTGATGGGGAACATAGACAACAGGTGGAAAGAAACACGTCCAATGTTTCTACTCTGGCTGGGAATCGAACCCAGGCCCTCACCGTGTGAAGCGAGAGCGTTAACCACCAGGCCACCAGAGGTGGCCATTCCCAATTCCATTTATCTATGATTTCATGCTTTACTTCCATGGACATCATCCTCTTTTTCTTCTCAGTACTGTCCTTGTCACTTACTTTCTTATGACCCAAGAAAAAAAAAACATACTGTGGGCGGGGTTAGAACCTGCGATGAGAGTCATAAAACTCCAGACCGATGCGTTTGCCACTAGGCCAGCTAGCCACAATAAGAGTCATCCAACTAGGTGCTATACTTATACACCATAGGAAAGTTAGCATAGGCACCACTGTGACAACAAATGCAAGTGTTTGCAGACAAATTTCCAGCTAGCATGGCTATGACAAACTCTAACTCAAGTCCCCTCAAAGCCGTCAACACGATGACTTTGAGGGGTATGGTTTGTTTGCAATCGTGTCATTACGATTTCATGAGTCATTAGGGCCCATGGTTAGAAAAAAAAAATTTGGCAAGATAACTGGACAAAACGTAAGCAAAATACGAGAGAAATCCTTCCACTGCGAGGTAAGCATGTGCACTGAGTGTTTTTCTGGTATTCACTGTGCCATCTAGTGGTGGCATTCTCAAGCTCACTTGTTATTATAGTATTATTATTATTATATTATTATTATTATTTATTATTATTATTACTATACATATTATTATTATATTATACTTATTATTATATTATACATATTATTATATTACATTATTATTATTAGTATTATTATAATGGGGAAGTGCTAAACCTGTAGGATTATACAGCGCCTGTGGTGGGGAGGGGATGGAACATATTCAGGCTTAATTTAGGGAATTGGAGCACAGATATAATTCCCTAGATCAGGAGCCCCTCACCAGCGTCAAGGAACCTCCCTTGAGGGGGAAGCTCACAACCTGAATTTTGGCTCACATCCAGGAGCAAAAAATTGACTGAGCGACGGCTCGTAGCTTGAAAAACTCACATAGTGAAGCACTCGTAAGAAGAGGTTCCACTGTACAGTCAATGACTATCTACAGTATGTTCACTTACAGATGATATTTGTAGAAAAGGGAGTGAAATGTTGAATAATTCATTCATGTTTGCGAACCATACAAGCCGTACATTTGTGATAACGAACGTCCCCAAGTTGCCCTGAGGAAAAAGAATGATATTACTCTCATTTTCATTATTCAGTATTATCATAGATTTTATAATATAAATTACCATAATTATTATTACTATTAATACAGTGATTATTGTTGTATGCTATGCTTGTATCCAATAATATTAATACACTCACATTTACCTATGATTGCCTAAGTGTTAGAGGAATTTATTAACAGCTTAAGACTGTATTATATATTATACATTACTGCATAGTGCAAGTGTTATAACAATTATAAATGTAGAGGTATTTGTGATGAGATAAATTATTATTACTGCATTAACATTAATAGTATTATTATCTTGTATTGCTGTTGCTGCCCTATCATTATTATTAATTCACCCTAGTCTCCAGCACCCTTTTTCCTCCCAGTTCTTTCCCCACTCTTTCCTTTCCCAGCTCCTCCTCACACTTTCTATCTCAGCTTCCCTTTCCCAACATCCTTTCCTTTTCCAGCTACCTTTTTTCACGTTAACCCCCATCACTCGTCCTCCTTCCAATTCCAGCCACCCTTTTCTTTTCTAGCTCCCCCACTTTTTCCCCTTTTAGGTCACTCCTACCCTCCCCAGTTCCAGCTCATCCCTTTCCCTTCCATCTTCCCCATTCAGTTTCCCTACCCTTCTCCATTCTAACTTTCCCACTCTTTCCCTTCCTCTTCTCAGCTTCTTTCACCCTACCTCCCTCACTTGTACTCTCCAAGCTCTTTCCCCCACCCTTTCCACTTCCAGCAACTCGTTTCTCTCCCTTCTCTACTCTCAGCTTCTCCCTTCATCCTAGCTTTCTCCTTTACCTCTCAGCTCCTCCCTTGCAGTGAAAAAGAAATCATGGTGACACATGAATCATCTGCTACAGAAAGTAATCAATCATTTTTAATAGTTGTATATATAGAGAGTAATGAAGGTTAAAAAACTGTTCTCCAGTCATAATCATACCTGATCACTTGACAGGTTCCAGACACCATTTACACGTGAAAATATTTGTTCTTGTGGTAATATCCTCAACTGTTTATTCTGGATGATGGCACCACGTAGCTTCAACTCACGATACATTTTAGAGGAAGTGTATGCCCTGTTGAATTATTGTTCCAACTGGTTGGCATTAGAACATTCTGTAATAATCAGGCTTCACATATATAATGAGTTAGAGCTTATATATAAAGTAATACAATGCTGAAGTACTAGTAGAAAATAGTACACTAAGCTTAGAGTTTGTTATATACAGTATATAATACAGTACTGTACAGTACATACTTTAGAATATACCAAAAGGGAAATATACCATAGCAAGTTGTTTTAAGATGGCAGTAAAATGAACTGATCTTTTATATACAGTTTTTACCCTGTGTCCTTACTTATATACTCCCATGACTGATGTGAAGAGCCTTGGGGTACCAGGCACAAGATTTGTAAAGATGAACTCAAATCTGGTATTGTTGGCTTTAGTAAGGATGTACAGAGCCTCTGTCAGCCCTTTTAGTTTCTGAAAATATCACGTGCATCAAAATATGACACAAAATATGACACAAAATTTGAAAAAGCATATAAACATACGTAAATAAATACTTTTTTTAAATGAATAAGCTGTATCCCACAGATGCAGGGTGACCTAAACAGAAAAACAAAAATTTCTCTATTTAAATTTAGTAATTTATACAGGAGAAGGGGTTACTAGCCTCTTGCTCCTGGCATTTTAATCACTTCTTACAATACACATGGCTTATGAAGAAAAAATTCTAAATAAATATAAATAATAGGGATAGATAACAGGGATATCTTGCTACTCCTACTTACACTTTGGTCATACTTCACAGACACGCACATGCATATATATATACATACATCTAGGTTTTTCTCCTTTTTCTAAATAGCTCTTGTTCTTCTTTATTTCTTCTATTGTCCATGGGGAAGTGGAAAAGAATCTTTCCTCCATAAGCCATGCGTGTCATATGAGGCGACTAAAATGCCGGGAGCAATGGGCTAGTAACCCCTTCTCCTGTAGACATTTACTAAAAAAGAGAAGAAGAAAAACTTTATAAAACTGGGATGCTTGAATGTGTGTGCATGTAGTGCGGATGACAAGAAACAGATGATTGCTGATGTTATAAATGAAAAGAAGTTGGATGTCCTGGCCCTAAGCGAAACAAAGCTGAAGGGGGTAGGGGAGTTTCGGTGGGGGGAAATAAATGGGATTAAATCTGGAGTATCTGAGAGAGTTAGAGCAAAGGAAGGGGTAACAGTAATGTTGAAGGATCAGTTATGGAAGGAGAAAAGAGAATATGAATGTGTAAATTCAAGAATTATGTGGATTAAAGTAAAGGGTGGCTACGAAAAGTGGGTCATAATAAGCGAGTATGCACCTGGAGAAGAGAGGAATGCAGAGGAGAGAGAGAGATTTTGGGAGATGTTAAGTGAATGTATAGGAGCCTTTGAACCAAGTGAGAGAGTAATTGTGGTAGGGGACTTGAATGCTAAAGTAGGAGAAACTTTTAGAGAGGGTGTGGTAGGTAAGCTTCGGGTGCCAGGTGTAAATGATAATGGGAGCCCTTTGATTGAACTTTGTATAGAAAGGGGTTTAGTTATAGGTAATACATATTTTAAGAAAAAGAGGATAAATAAGTATACAAGATATGATGTAGGGTGAAATGACAGTAGTTTGTTGGATTATGTATTGGTAGATAAAAGACTGTTGAATAGACTTCAGGATGTACATGTTTATAGAGGGGCCACAGATATATCAGATCACTTTCTAGTTGTAGCTACACTGAGAGTAAAAGGTAGATGGGGTACAAGGAGAATAGAAGCATCAGGGAAGAGAGAGGTGAAGGTTTATAAACTAAAAGAGGAGGCAGTTAGGGTAAGATATTAACAGCTATTGGAGGATAGATGGGCTAATGAGAGCATAGGCAATGGGGTAGAAGACATATGGGGTAGGTTTAAAAATGTAGTGTTAGAGCGTTCAGCAGAAGTTTGTGGTTACAGGAAAGTGGGTGCGGGAGGGAAGAGGAGCGATTGGTGGAATGATGATGTAAAGAGAGTAGTAAGGGAGAAAAAGTTAGCATATGAGAAGTTTTTACAAAGTAGAAGTGATGCAAGGAGGGAAGAGCATATGGAGAAAAAGAGAGAGGTTAAGAGAGTGGTGAAGCAATGTAAAAAGAGAGCAAATGAGAGAGTGGGTGAGATGTTATCAACAAATTCTGTTGAAAATAAAAAAAAAGTTTTGGAGTGAGATTAACAAGTCAAGGAAGCCTAGAGAACAAATGGATTTGTCAGTTAAAAATAGGAGAGGAGAGTTATTAAATGGAGAGTTAGAGGTATTGGGAAGATGGAGGGAATATTTTGAGGAATTGTTAAATGTTGATGAAGATAGGGAAGCTGTGATTTCGTGTATAGGGCAAGGAGGAATAACATCTTGTAGGAGTGAGGAAGAGCCAGTTGCGAGTGTGGGGGAAGTTCGTGGGGCAGTAGGTAAAATGAAAGGGGGTAAGGCAGCCGGGATTGATGGGATAAAGATAGAAGTGTTAAAAGCAGGTGGGGATATAGTTTTGGAGTGGTTGGTGCAATTATTTAATAAATGCATGGAAGAGGGTAAGGTACCTAGGGATTGGCAGAGAGCATGCATAGTTCCTTTGTATAAACGCAAAGGGGACAAAAGAGAGTGCAAAAATTATAGGGAGATAAGCCTGTTGAGTATACCTGGTAAAGTGTATGGTAGAGTTATTATTGAAAGAATTAAGAGTAAGATGGAGAATAGGACAGCAGATGAACAAGGAGGCTTTAGGAAAGGTAGGGGGTGTGTGGACCAGGTGTTTACAGTGAAACATATAAGTGAACAGTATTTAGATAAGGCTAAAGAGGTCTTTGTGGCATTTATGGATTTGGAAAAGGCATATGACAGGGTGGATAGGGGGGCAATGTGGCAGATGTTGCAGGTGTATGGTGTAGGAGGTAGGTTACTGAAAGCAGTGAAGAGTTTTTACAAGGATAGTGAGGTTCAAGTTAGAGTATGTAGGAAAGAGGGAAATTATTTCCCAGTAAAAGTAGGCCTTAGACAAGGATGTGTGATGTCACTGTGGTTGTTTAATATAATTATAGATGGAGTTGTAAGAGACATAAATGCGAGGGTCTTGGCAAGAGGCGTGGAGTTAAAAGATAAAGAATCACACATAAAGTGGGAGTTGTCACAGTTGCTCTTTGCTGATGACACTGTGCTCTTGGGAGATTCTGAAGAGAAGTTGCAGAGATTGGTGGATGAATTTGGTAGGGTGTGCAAAAGAAGAAAATTAAAAGTGAATACAGGAAAGAGTAAGGTTATGAGGATAACAAAAAGATTAGGTGATGAAAGATTGGATATCAGATTGGAGGGAGAGAGTATGGAGGAGGTGAATGTATTCAGATATTTGGGAGTAGACGTGTCAGCGGATGGGTCTATGAAAGATGAGATGAATCATAGAATTGATGAGGGGAAAAGGGTGAGCAGTGAACTTAGGAGTCTGTGGAGACAAAGAACTTTGTCCTTGGAAGCAAAGAGGGGAATATATGAGAGTATAGTTTCACCAACGCTCTTATATAGGTGTGAAGCATGGGTGATAAATGCTGCAGCGAGAAGGCTGGAGGCAGTGGAGATGTCATGTCTGAGGGCAATGTGTGGTGTGAATATAATGCAGAGAATTCGTAGTTTGGAAGTCAGGAGGAGGTGCAGGATTGCTAAAACTGTTGTCCAGAGGGCTGAGGAAGGGTTGTTGAGGTGGTTCAGACATGTAGAGAGAATGGAACAAAACAGAATGACTTCGAGTGTATAAATCTGTAGTGGAGGGAAGGCAGGGTAGGGGTCGGCCTAGGAAAGGTTGGAGGGAGGGGGGTAGAGGAGGTTCCGTGTGTGAGGGGCTTGGACTTCCAGCAAGTATGCATGAGCATATTTGATAGGAGTGAATGGAGACAAATGGTTTTTAATACTTGATGTGCTGTTGGAGTGTGAGCAAAGTAACATTTATGAAAGGATTCAGGAAAACCGGCAGGCCGGACTTGAGTCCTGGAGATGGGAAGTACAGTGCCTGCACTCTGAAGGAGGGGTGTTAATGTTGCAGTTTTATTAACTGTAGTGTAAAGCACCCTTCTGGCAAGACAGTGATGGAGTGAATGATGGTGATGAAAGTTTTTCTTTTTCGAGCCACCCTGCCTTGGTGGGAATTGGCCAATGTGTTAATAATGAAAAAAAAATATTTTCCCATTATGTTCTTTATACGTACTTTGATCTAACATAATATTTAATGGTTAAGTATAAATGTACTGTACATGCATTATGCAGGTGCTGTATAGGTGTATGTTATCATAAGATCTTAGTACAATACTTACAAACTTGCAACCATATACATTTACAATACTAATACAGTGGACCCTCACGTAGCAATATTAATTGGTACCCGAGAACGAATATCATTAGGCGAGTTTTTTAGAGTTAGCCGAGGCAAAATGTTAGCGTTAAAATGTATCGTTAGGCGAATTTAACGTTATGCGATGCGTTCGTTAGGCGAGGGTCCACTGTA
This sequence comes from Cherax quadricarinatus, assembly GCF_038502225.1. Lineage (NCBI taxonomy): Eukaryota > Metazoa > Arthropoda > Malacostraca > Decapoda > Parastacidae > Cherax > Cherax quadricarinatus. The sequence goes on from NC_091330.1 coordinate 19,073,758, forward strand.
TATTAGAAAAATTAGTAAAGTTGCTTACCGAGTTTACTGTCTTTGTGGTTATATTTATTATGCAGTTCAAACCAACAGCTGGAAAAATAAATGTGTGTAAATATTCAGAAAACCTCTGAAAAGTACAATATAAAATATACAAAAAATCACTATTGCCTGGCTCCAGCTGGATTACAAGTGTCTCTGGGAGGCTGCATCACTACTACCTGTATGGAACTAATAATGACTAAAAAAAACTGTTAGTGATGTAGACAAGCTGACCATTTACAACTAAAAAAGGACTGCCCGGCATACCAAACACCAGCCTGCTGCCAGACGTAGCACCAGCCAAGCAATGGTTACCACTACAGTAGCTCCATATCAACTGTGCTAGCGTTCTCATGGGACAGAAAAATAGAAGAAACAACTCCAAGACATACACCAAAACTCCTAGAAAACTGTTACCCATTATGTCTACCCTGAAGGATACCAGAGCACCTTACACCCCCCACCCCCACCTGGACCAACACAACAACAACAACAACAATGGCGGACGACTCCATATCTTTCTATGGATTCGGTCAACAAGCTGACTTCTTTTTCACCACTATGGCAAACACTCAAGACCTCTTCACCCCAAATGGTATCATCAACACCAAGAGGTATAGCCCAGGTATGCAGTACTCAACAATGGCTTGACACAAGAGATCAAATTCTACAGGAAAATAGTATGCTGAGGCAGCAAAACGAAATCTACAGAAAACTGACTGCGGACCTAGAGCGTTATTTACCAAAACACAAAGATTAGCAACCTAGAGTGCCATCTAATGACACAAAATTCAAGGATTAGTGAACTAGAAGACAAACTGACAATCTTAACAAATACGACCAAGCAACATGCAAACCTGCAAAACAACCATAGCCACACATACTGAGCATATAGATTCCTTTACCACCAAGCTGTCAGCAGCTACACAAGATTGGAGGTTAAACATAGAATCCCAATGGAGTGTATGCCTCCAGTATCAGAGGGACATGATTGAACAAGACAAGCTCCTAGACTCTGTAATTTTAACCAGCTCTAACTGACCATCAGATACAAACCATGACAACTGCACCAACAAAGCACTTCAGCTAATAAAAGATGAGATACACATTAACACTGAAACTAGCCACATCAAGGAGGCCCGTCTGCTAGGCAGGTCAGGTCAAAAGCAAAGTGTTATGTTAGATTCCATTCCATTGGTGTATAAAAGGACCTAATAAGTTCCTCCATCAAGAAAAAGAGTAATGTGTATGTTAATGAGCGACAGAAGGTACTATACAGACTCTGAAAACTTAAACATGATAACAACATAGCAATTAAACAGTGTTTTACGCATGATGGCATGATCATGGTAAAATTATCAGACTCGGGTAGCAGGTTTGAAATAACAAATGAACAAGAACTAACATATTTCCTCACATGCTCTGAATGAAACTTGTTAATCTGCTTCTCAACATAACATCAACCATGTACAGTGCTTCAGTATAGTGCAATATACCCCATTCCTTTTATTTGTCTTACTATTTATCAAAAGTGAATATTTACCATATTGTTATAAGTGTATGCTTTACTATATTCTTAAAAGTGTATGTTATTTAGCAACATCAGGTACTTAAAAAGGTACTAGATCAGGTGCTAAAGAGTTAACTTTTTTACTGAATCTTAGTATCCCCAGTGCCTCATACATTTTTAGCTTTAATAATAATCTTAATCCATACATTCTTGATTAACAGCAATTGACTCAATTTACTTAGCAACATAAGGTGCTAAAGTTTTATCTCTTCTTCGAATTATTTTTTTATAGTCAGTATCTCCTTTATTTTTAGCTTTAAAATAATTATCTTAGTCCATATATTCATAATTGTTAGTGGTTAATAGTAAATGTTTTTTTATTTTTTGATACAGTGGACCCTTGGTTATCGGCCGTTCCTCTTATTGGCCAACTTGGTTACTGGCTGGGTTTTCGGTTCCCGGTTATCAGCTGTTATTTCACTTATTGGCAGTATGATACATGTTAACCCGCTGCTGCCAGCCACTCGCGCATCTGTCTGGCTTTGTCTCTGGGCAAGTGAGGAAGCTTCTGCTCATTCATCCAAACATTTCGCTATAGTTCACTGATTTTCGTGGTTATCGATTAAATGCAACTGGGAAATAAGTAACCATGGCCCCAAAGAAAGTTCCTAGTAAAGTTCCTTTGGTAAAGAAAGTGAAAAACACAATGGAATTTAAGAAAGAAGTTGCTGAAAAGTATGAGAGTGGTGTACGGGTCCTAGAACTTGCCAGGATGTATGTGAAAAACAAATCAACAATCACTTCTATCCTGGCAAAGAAAGAACAAATCAAGGAAACTGATATGGCAAAAGGAGTAAATGTGCTAATCAAACAAAGGTCACCGATAATGAAAGATATGGAGAAGTTGTTGGTTTTGTGGATCACCGAAAAACAATTAGCAAGAGATAGTGTTGTGGAGTCGATGATTTGAGAAGGCAATGCAGTTGCATGCGGATCTTGTAAAGAAAATGCCTGGAACAAGTGCTGCTGTTAGTGTATTTAGAGCCAGCAAAGGCTGGTTAGAGAGATTTAAGAAGTGTAGTGGTATACACAGTGTGGTAAGGCATGGGGAGGCTGCAAGTTCTGACAAATGTGCGGCTGAAAAATTTGTGCAGGAATTCAAGGGGTACGTAGAGGCTGAAGGATTCCTCTCCCAACAAGTGTTCAATTGTGACGAAACAGGCCTCTTTTGGAAGAAAATGCCTATGATGACCTACATTACACAGGAGGAAAAAGCACTGCCAAGGACACAAGCCTATGAGAGACAGGCTTACTCTTTTGTTACACAAATAACCCGCACATAAAAGAGAGAAGCTTACGACGACGTTTCGGTCCGATTTGGACCATTGACAAAGTCACACTAACCAGAAGTGGAGCAGGACGGCTATATATAGGCAGGAAGAGGTGGTGGTAGCAGTAGTAGTACAAGAATTGTATATAATACCGACAAGATGAAATTAAGATACGCACAACACCCGGGCATCCCCATCGTAGACGCTCCGCCATCCAGCCAGCCACTGGATGGCGAAACGTCCACAACGAAGACAACCAGACACCGCACATGTTTCTTAATTTCATCAGTAGTTGTAGTAGTAGTAGAAGAAGAAGAGGTAGTAGTAGTGGTAGTGGAATGGATTATGGCTGATAACCCTGTAATTGCAACAGCTTATTTCTCTATGTGCTTACTGTAGATAGTTTTTACATCCTCCTTTACTCTTATGAATGCAATTATCGATCCTGATATCAACCTCTTATTTTTTTTTTTATTATCACACTGGCCGATTCCCACCAAGGCAGGGTGGCCCGAAAAAGAAAAACTTTCACCATCATTCACTCCATCACTGTCTTGCCAGAAGGGTGCTTTACACTACAGTTTTTAAACTGCAACATTAACACCCCTCCTTCAGAGTGCAGGCACTGTACTTCCCATCTCCAGGACTCAAGTCCGGCCCGCCGGTTTCCCTGAACCCCTTCATAAATGTTACTTTGCTCACACTCCAACAGCACATCAAGTATTAAAAACCATTTGTCTCCATTCACTCCTATCAAACACACTCACACATGCCTGCTGGAAGTCCAAGCCCCTCGCACAAAAAACCTCCTTTACCCCCTCCCTCCAACCTTTCCTAGGCCGACCCCTATCCCGCCTTCCTTCCACTACAGACTGATACACTCTTGAAGTCATTCTGGTTCGCTCCATTCTCTCTATATGTCCGAACCACCTCAACAACCCTTCCTCAGCCCTCTGGACAACAGTTTTGGTAATCCCGCACCTCCTCCTAACTTCCAAACTACGAATTCTCTGCATTATATCCACACCACACATTGCCCTCAGACATGACATCTCCACTGCCTCCAGCCTTCTCCTCGCTGCAACATTCATCACCCATGCTTCACACCCATGTAAGAGCGTTGGTAAAACTATACTCTCATACATTCCCCTCTTTGCCTCCAAGGACAAAGCTCTTTGTCTCCACAGACTCCTAAGTGCACCACTCACCCTTTTCCCCTCATCAATTCTATGATTCATCTCATCTTTCATAGACCCATCCGCTGACACGTCCACTCCCAAATATCTGAATACATTCACCTCCTCCATACTCTCTCCCTCCAATCTGATATCCAATCTTTCATCACCTAATCTTTTTGTTATCCTCATAACCTTACTCTTTCCTGTATTCACTTTTAATTTTCTTCTTTTGCACACCCTACCAAATTCATCCACCAATCTCTGCAACTTCTCTTCAGAATCTCCCAAGAGCACAGTGTCATCAGCAAAGAGCAACTGTGACAACTCCCACTTTATGTATGATTCTTTATCTTTTAACTCCACGCCTCTTGCCAAGACCCTCGCATTTACTTCTCTTACAACCCCATCTATAAATATATTAAATAACAATGGTGACATCACACATCCTTGTCTAAGGCCTACTTTTACTGGGAAATAATTTCCCTCTTTCTTACATACTCTAACTTGAGCCTCACTATCCTCGTAAAAACTCTTCACTGCTTTCAGTAACCTACCTCCTACACCATACACCTGCAACATCTGCCACATTGCCCCCCTATCCACCCTGTCATATGCCTTTTCCAAATCCATAAATGCCACAAAGACCTCTTTAGCCTTATCTAAATACTGTTCACTTATTTGTTTCACTGTAAACACCTGGTCCACACACACCCTACCTTTCCTAAAGCCTCCTTGTTCATCTGTTATCCTATTCTCAGTCTTACTCTTAATTCTTTCAATAATAACTCTACCATACACTTTACCAGGTATACTCAACAGACTTATCCCCCTATAATTTTTGCACTCTCTTTTGTCCCCTTTGCCTTTATACAAAGGAACTATGCATGCTCTCTGCCAATCCCTAGGTACCTTACCCTCTTCCATACATTTATTAAATAATTGCACCAACCACTCCAAAACTATATCCCCACCTGCTTTTAACATTTCTATCTTTATCCCATCAATCCTGGCTGCCTTACCCCCTTTCATTTTACCTACTGCCTCACGAACTTCCCCCACACTCACAACTGGCTCTTCCTCACTCCTACAAGATGTTATTCCTCCTTGCCCTATACACGAAATCACAGCTTCCCTATCTTCATCAACATTTAACAATTCCTCAAAATATTCCCTCCATCTTCCCAATACCTCTAACTCTCCATTTAATAACTCTCCTCTCCTATATTTAAATGACAAATCCATTTGTTCTCTAGGCTTCCTTAACTTGTTAATCTCACTCCAAAACTTTTTCTTATTTTCAACAAAATTTGTTGATAACATCTCACCCACTCTCTCATTTGCTCTCTTTTTACATTACTTCACCACTCTCTTAACCTCTCTCTTTTTCTCCATATACTCTTCCCTCCTTGCATCACTTCTACTTTGTAAAAACTTCTCATATGCTAACTTTTTCTCCCTTACTACTCTCTTTACATCATCATTCCACCAATCGCTCCTCTTCCCTCCCGCACCCACTTTCCTATAACCACAAACTTCTGCTGAACACTCTAACACTACATTTTTAAACCTACCCCATACGTCTTCGACCCCATTGCCTATGCTCTCATTAGCCCATCTATCCTCCAATAGCTGTTTATATCTTACCCTAACTGCCTCCTCTTTTAGTTTATAAACCTTCACCTCTCTTCCCTGATGCTTCTATTCTCCTTGTATCCCATCTACCTTTTACTCTCAGTGTGAGTAGGTTTAGTGTTTTGAATATTGGTGGAGTGTGCTGCCTGTAGTGGGAATTTGTTATCATTCTGACTGCAGCCTTTTGTTGGGTAATTAGTGGTCTGAGATGGTTAATTGTTGTTGAGCCCCATGCACTACTGTCTAGAAATAGTATATACAAAGTATTTATAGGTCTCAGCAATGTCTTAGACATGCTGGAATATGTATGAAACTTCTTGAAGCACTGTGTTTATGACGAGTGTCACTAAACTGCTGAGAGGGTAAGCAGTGGAGTGACACTTGATGATGACTGTTACACACAAACATGCATGTCTGTCTGTCCATCTATCTATCTATCTGTCTGTCTGTCTGTCTGTCTGTCTAACTCTGATCATCTTTCTGTCTGCCTGTGTGTGTCTGCCTTTCTGTCTGCCTGTGTGTGTCTGTCTTTCTGTCTGCCTGTGTGTGTCTGTCTTTCTGTCTGCCTGTGTGTCTGTCTGCCTGTGTATGTGTCTGTCTTTCTGTCTGCCTGTGTGCATCTGTCTTTCTGTCTACCTGTGTCTGTGTCTCTCAGTCTGCTTGTCTCTTAGTCTCGAAGAGCAGCTCGTAAACCAACAGGTATTACACACGATGTAGTAGTCTGATTCTTCATGAAGTGAAAATGTGTATTACTTGCCACTGAGTTGCCAGTCATGCTTATTATGTCTTTATATCTACAAGCAAAAAAAAAAAAAAAAAAAAAAAAAAAAAAAAAAAAAAAAAAAAAAAAAAATAGAAAAGCTAGATACAGCGATTGATAAACAAGGGTTGAGGTCGACCGTTCGTCATTGTAGGAGCTGCCAGCAGTCACCGGCTCTTCAACACGCAAGTTATACTTTTGTATCAATCAAATCACATATTACTCGGGTAGATAATTTCCAGTAGATCCTTCATGTGTTAGCTCAAATCACCGACAAGTATGTTTTAAATAAGTGACCCACTGATCAGATCAGATCAACTGGTTCGAACCCTTGACTGGTCCGAACCCTTGACTGGTCCGAACCCTTGACTGGTCCGAACCCTTGACTGGTCCGAACCCTTGATGGTCCGAACCCTTGACTGGTTTCAAACGGTTTCGTTGGACAATAAAGCAGACTGTAAACGGATGGGGTTGTAGGCGCCCTTATAAACACAAACATAAAAAATCAGGAACGTGACGGTAAGCTGTCCAATATACAAAAACAGTTAGAAACAGAAATACAAATAGCTAGAGCTTCATTTAAGGTTATTAATAGAATATTCAAGAGGTTGCTAGTAGAATTGCAGTAAATCAACCATTCAAATCATTATGAAGCTGTGTGTAGTCTGTGGTCAGTCAAACAAACGGGCTTCCACATGGATAAATTGTCATTTTTGTGGAAATTGGTGTCACGCCCCTTGTGCAGATATCCAAGAACTAGCTACAAGCAGTATTAAAACAGAGAAGTGTTTTTGGGTATGCCCAAATGAGGAAAATCTGTGGACTAAAATCACAAGGGTATTAAAAGAGGACAACATCAAAGCTGCTTTCATAGAAAACCTGGAAGCTTTCTACAACAGATGGGAACATAAAAAGTCTGGGCTGAATGGTACTGCCCTTGATACTGGCCATGTAGTCACAAACTGTAAGGCTGGAGGTGATGTGGTAGTCAGTAAATGTGGGGCTGATAGTGCTGTCCTGGGAGACAGTAATGGTGAAGCTGGAGGTGCTGTCCTGGGAGACAGTAATGGTGAAGCTGGAGGAGCTGTCCTGGGAGACAGAAATGGGGAAGCTGAAGATGCTGTCCTGGGAGACAGTGATGGTGAAGCTGGAGATTTTGTCCAGGTAGTCGGGAATTATACGCAGGAAGGAATACATATAAGTGACCTCATAGGGGACATGAGCCATAGTAGAGAAACAAGTGTAGTCAAAGATAAGATAAAACCAATATTGCAAACTAGAAATACCGCAGGAAATAGCAAACAAGAGGACTCCAATAGCAATAGTGAGGATATATTACCAAAAACAACTGGTGGGAGCTCCATTGTTGGTGCTAGGGAGGATAGAAGTAAGACAGGGAAACATGCACCAACAGGGAATACAGTCACAGAAACCCAAGGCAAGCGGAAACCAAGCCTGTGCACATACTATGCACTTGGTATCTGCTGGCATGGGAAATCTGGAAAAACAGATGGGACGTGCAACTATGACCACCCTAGAAAATGCCATGCACATATGACAACAGGAAAATGCAAACTCCCTTCCTGTAAGCTTTTTCACCCTGAACTGTGTACCTCTTCAGTACAGGAAAGACTGTGCTATAACTTAAATTGCCAGGCATACCATCTAAAGGGGACAAAAAGATACAAAACATCCAGGCCATGGGAAAACCTGGGTAGCCACAGCCACTCAAGAGGGAGAGGTTTTTTAGTGCCAGGAAGGAAAAAAAACTGGCAGGAAATGGCAGAAATCGTACACCAAATCCAGTCATTCCTGGAGTGGAACCACAGTCGATGGCCTCCACTCCAAACCAACAGATACAGATACTAATGCCGGAAAAAAAATCCACCCCCAGTACCAACAATACCACCAGTCCGATAACATTCTTCTTTGCAAATATACAGGGTCTAAAGCCAGCAACAAACAACAAAATACCTTTCATCCGTGGACTGCTTGCAGAGGCAAAGGCAATGTTCGCGGCTTTCACTGAGACCCACATAAAGGATCACTTGGACAACGAAATATGGATCCCAGGTTACAACCTATACAGATGTGACAGAGTGAACAGGCAAAGGGGGGGGGAGGGTTGGCCTATACATTGCAGAGTCACTTGTTTGCACAGAACTGCTTAATGCCTCAAATGATGTAGTGGAAGTTTTAGCAGTAAAGGTCGAGAACCAAAACCTAGTCATTGTGGTAGTCTACAAGCCTCCGGATGCAACATCCCAGCAATTCCAGGAACAGCTGTTAAAAATTGACCACTGTCTGGAAAATCTTCCAGCTCCTGCACCCAACATCTTGCTCCTGGGGGATTTCAACTTAAGGCACCTAAAATGGAGGAATATAGCAAATAATATTGTTGCAGTAATAACACCAGGAGGCAGCTCTGATGAAAACTCACACTCACACGAGCTTTTAAATCTCTGCACAAAATTCAATTTAAACCAGCAAATAATAGAGCCTACTAGACTGGAGAATACACTAGACCTCATCTTCACTAACAATGATGATCTGATAAGAAATGTCACCATATCAAAAACAATATACTCAGATCACAACATAATTGAGGTTCAGACATGTATGCGTGGAGCCCCAGACCGACAAAATGAGACTAGTCACGAGGGAACATTCACCAAATTCAACTTCAATAACAAAAACATAAAGTGGGACCAAGTAAACCAAGTCCTAACCGATATAAGCTGGGAAGATATACTAAGCAACACAGACCCCAACTTATGCCTAGAACAGATTAACTCGGTGGCACTCGATGTATGCACAAGGCTTATTCCTCTAAGAAAAAGGAGGAGTAGATGTAAAATAGAAAGAGACAGGCGCTCCCTTTACAGGCGACGGAAAAGAATAACAGAGCGGCTAAAAGAGGTCAATATATCTGAAATGCGTAGGGAGACACTGGTCAGAGAAATAGCAAGCATCGAACTTAAACTAAAAGAATCCTTTAGGAGTCAGGAATCGCGGGAAGAACTAAAAGCCATAAATGAAATCGAAAGAAACCCAAAGTATTTCTTCTCCTATGCCAAATCAAAATCGAGAACAACGTCCAGTATTGGGCCCCTACTCAAACAAGATGGGTCCTACACAGATGACAGCAAGGAAATGAGTGAGCTACTCAAGTCCCAATATGACTCAGTTTCTAGCAAGCCGCTAACCAGACTGAGAGTCGAAGATTAAAATGAATTTTTTATGAGAGAGCAACAAAATTTGATTAACACAAGCCTATCCGATGTTATCCTGACGCCAAATGACTTCGAACAGGCGATAAATGACATGCCCATGCACTCTGCCCCAGGGCCAGACTCATGGAACTCTGTGTTCATCAAGAACTGCAAGAAGCCCCTATCACGAGCCTTTTCCATCCTATGGAGAGGGAGCATGGACACGGGGGTCGTCCCACAGTTACTAAAAACAACAGACATAGCCCCACTCCACAAAGGGGGCAGTAAAGCAACAGCAAAGAACTACAGACCAATAGCACTAACATCCCATATCATAAAAATCTTTGAAAGGGTCCTAAGAAGCAAGATCACCACCCATCTAGAAACCCATCAGTTACACAACCCAGGGCAACATGGGTTTAGAACAGGTCGCTCCTGTCTGTCTCAACTATTGGATCACTACGACAAGGTCCTAAATGCACTAGAAGACAAAAAGAATGCAGATGTAATATATACAGACTTTGCAAAAGCCTTCGACAAGTGTGACCATGGCGTAATAGCGCACAAAATGCGTGCTAAAGGAATAACAGGAAAAGTCGGTCGATGGATCTATAATTTCCTCACTAACAGAACACAGAGAGTAGTCGTCAACAGAGTAAAGTCCGAGGCAGCTACGGTGAAAAGCTCTGTTCCACAAGGCACAGTACTCGCTCCCATCTTGTTCCTCATCCTCATATCCGACATAGACAAGGATGTCAGCCACAGCACCGTGTCTTCCTTTGCAGATGACACCCGAATCTGCATGACAGTGTCTTCCATTGCAGACACTGCAAGGCTCCAGGTGGACATCAACCAAATCTTTCAGTGGGCTGCAGAAAACAATATGAAGTTCAACGATGAGAAATTTCAATTACTCAGATATGGTAAACATGAGGAAATTAAATCTTCATCAGAGTACAAAACAAATTCTGGCCACAAAATAGAGCGAAACACCAACGTCAAAGACCTGGGAGTGATTATGTTGGAGGATCTCACCTTCAAGGACCATAACATTGTATCAATCGCATCTGCTAGAAAAATGACAGGATGGATAATGAGAACCTTCAAAACTAGGGAGGCCAAGCCCATGATGACACTCTTCAGGTCACTTGTTCTATCTAGGCTGGAATATTGCTGCACACTAACAGCACCTTTCAAGGCAGGTGAAATTGCCGACCTAGAAAATGTACAGAGAACTTTCACGGCGCGCATAACGGAGATAAAACACCTCAATTACTGGGAGCGCTTGAGGTTCCTAAACCTGTATTCCCTGGAACGCAGGAGGGAGAGATACATGATTATATACACCTGGAAAATCCTAGAGGGACTAGTACCGAACTTGCACACGAAAATCACTCACTACGAAAGCAAAAGACTTGGCAGACGATGCACCATCCCCCCAATGAAAAGCAGGGGTGTCACTAGCACGTTAAGAGACCATACAATAAGTGTCAGGGGCCCGAGACTGTTCAACTGCCTCCCAGCACACATAAGGGGGATTACCAACAGACCCCTGGCAGTCTTCAAGCTGGCACTGGAAAAGCACCTAAAGTCAGTTCCTGATCAGCCGGGCTGTGGCTCGTACGTTGGTTTGCGTGCAGCCAGCAGCAACAGCCTGGTTGATCAGGCGCTGATTCACCAGGAGGCCTGGTCACAGACCGGGCCGCGGGGGCGTTGACCCCCGGAACTCTCTCCAGGTAAACTCCAAGTAATACATACAGCTTTGTTAGGGTGATGTTTCTCCACAAAACTTTGCAACTCATTCCACTTTGCACACATGTCCTTAAGCACTGAAGAAGGCACATTCTCCCCTCTCTCTTCCTCCTCCTTCGAAGCAATTTCCTCAGCTGCAGTTTGTTGCCATTCTAGCTGAAGGTCTTGCAGCTCTTCAATGGTTAGCTCTTCCCTGTGGTCATCCACCAACTCTTCCACATCCTGGCCATTCACATCCAACCCCATGGACTTCCCCAGAGACACAACAGATGCCACAACAGGCGTAGGGTCATCAGGGTCAGCACCAAACCCTTCAAAATCACGAAAGCATGGGATGCTTTGTGTGGGCCCTCAATTCTAGGAAATGAGTGGCCGAGTCACTTGGGCAGGTGGACAAGTTTGGTATGGACCATTTTCAACTGTACAAAAATCTGAGCAGATGTATGAAAACTGGAACAAAATTTTGACAAAAAAAGTCGTCGAAAACCAAATCGTAGGAAAACTAGTGCACACAAAAACCGAGATTCCACTGTATACAATTAGCTAAAAAAGCTTCTGTATTAACAGACAGACAAAATAGCTAAGAGCAAATTATTATTATTAAATTCATGGGGGGCCCTAAACCCATAGGGGTCAAAAAGTGAATTGGGGGAATAGAAGGTACGTAGTCAGGTTCAGTCCAAGGAAGGGGAGTCAAGGCCCAATTTTTTGAATCAAGAGTACTTCATTGGCATCAAGGAACCTCCCTTGAGGGGAGGTAAGAGCACAACATAGCATCCACATAATTAAACAAAAATATGAGAATATCTTTTAAGTCCTTACATGCGAGGATATTTTTCAGAAATACACAAATGCATTCTTTATTTTAGTAACACTGGCTGAAATCAACTGAAAAGTATCTCTTATATTAGTAATTTTGCAAGAAAAGCTTTTTAACCCCTTCAGGGTCCAAGGCCAAAATCTGAAGTGGTGCTCCAGTGTCCAAGAAATTTTGAAACAAAAAAAAAATTATTTTTTCTTACAGAATTAAAGAGCATATTTTTATGAAGGTAATAAGACAAAAAAAAAAATTCTGATTAGTACTTACCGAGATACAGTGCCAAGAAGTTTGTCAAAAATGATGTGGTGGCGGCAACATCGACGAATTCCACATACGCGCATTACATTATTTTGCGGTTTTTACATTTTTTCTTTTCTTTTCCAATTTTTTTCTATTCCTACTAACATTTGGGGCCTGAGAGACCAATACTGTATATAATGTATATATATAAACTCACTGTATTGAACACAATAACCGCACTAAAGTTATTATCATATTATTGTTTACCACTGTTGTTTATTACAATAAACATGCACAAATCTTGTATAATACTAATGTTCTATCATATATTTACATATTTACAATCACTGGACATGGTTTTAGAACTGCTGGAGCTTGTGGAACTCCTTGAAACAAGGCACCATGCACAGAGGCACCTTACATTCCTCACACATAAACCGAGTGTCTTTGCGTCTTTGTTGCCGTCGTTTTGTTTGTGCGCAGACGATGCATCTCTTCTGAGCAAATTTCTTCTGAGTTGAAGGAAGTTGTATTATGAAATGATCACCTTCCCTCCTCAAACGCTTGGGTATATCCTGAGGAATTCAAGGACCTTGTTGTATAGCAGGTGTTCTTACCTGGTACTTCATTATGAGTTGTCTGACAACAGACAAACAAAATTCACCATACGGTGGTCTGTTGCCAGTCTTTATTTGGTACATATTATATGCATTGAGCATTGAAATGTCCATGAGATGGAAGAAAAGTTTCATGTACCACTTGTAACTCTTATGAACACAGTCAACAAAACCAATATGCATGTCACATTTGTCAACCAAGCGCATGTTTTGTGTATAATCAATCACTGTCGCTGGTTTTCGAATACGTTCATTAGTCACTCGATCAACTTTGCCACTGTCTTGCATTTCATTACGGTGAATGGTTGTCAACAATGTGACATCTCGTTTGTCATGCCACCGTAATGCCATGATGTCATTGGCAGTAAACACCTGCACGTCATCACCACGAGCACCTGCGTTGAGCCTGGGCATATGTTTACGATTAGAACGCACTGTGCCACACACATCTGTCTTGTTCACTCGCATGAAATCACTGAGTAATGGGCTTGTGTACCAGTTATCGGTATATAATGTATGCCCCTTACCAAGATAAGGTGCCATCATGTTTCTCACTACGTCACCTGAGATACCCAATAACATCTTGGTATCTTTCAATGTTTTACTACCCGTGTATACAACAATATCCAACACCAGGCCACTGTCACAATCACAGAGTACAAACAGTTTTATACCAAAGCGTTTCCTCTTGCTCGGTATATACTGCTTGAATGACAGCCTACCTTTGAACAAAATCTAAGACTCGTCAATTACAAGATTCTTGAATGGATAAAAGTATATGCTGAACTTTTGTTTGAGATACATGAAAACATTTCTAATCTTGTATAACCTGTCACTTCTGTCAGGCCTGGTTTTGTCAGAGAAGTGCAACATACGTAAGAGTAAGATAAACCTGCTCACTGGTATGATTTCACTGAAGACCGGGGTAGAAATTAGCCGATCTGTGGACCAGTATGCTTTTATATTATGCTTATACACATGAGGCATAAGCATTATTGTTGCAAAAAGCAAATACATTTCTGCAACAGTCGTCTCTTTCCACCTGTGTAGTCTTGACTGTGGTGATATGATCATATTTGCCATGGTGTACTCAAAATACTTATTACTTTCCCTGACAATAGTTTCCATCAATGGCTGGTCAAAGAATAATTCAAAGAATTCCAGTTCATTGGCCGTGGTTCCAAGGGGACAAGTAGGTAGAATTCCACTTTGAGAGTCATCAAAGTGGTGAGGCTTGGGAACAAAATTGGGATTTTGCTGCCAATCCCACATACGGTTTGCTGGTGGATACTGGACATCATAGGCTGGTTGTACGAGTGGTTGTGGTTGTGGTGGGCTGGTGGCTGACGCTCCGCTTTGTCCTTGAACTGACGAGTCAGCAGTGTGGGTCCCAGCGTGGGCTGGTGAGTCACGCATGGCGGTGCCACTACCATCACCACTAACACCATCCACTGATGCCTGTGGTTCTATCCATGCCAAGTATAGCCACATCATCCTCACTATCACTACCTAAAACTGGTGTAGGGCCATGGGATGTACTCCGGGATGTACTCCGTCCCCTGAGCACAGCATAGGGTACACTACCCGAGCGCATGCGGTGGCGAACATACCGACACTTCACTGGTGAATATGATTCCTCACTATCACTACTCGAATGATCGTCGAGCGCAATAAAATCACAATCCACGTCACTATCATCATCATTACTGAAGTCAGTGGCCTGGCCACGCAAAAATATTAGTTTTCTCTTGCGTTGAGGAACAACCGACCGTGAGTCACGAGTGCCCACACCAGAGGTAGAAGGTTGAGGATCGTCAGGGTTTTCTGCACTATTATCGATATCCTGGTCATTCTTTTCGGTCACTAACTGATCAAAGCCGTAGAATTCGTCTTCATTTCCACTTCCATCACTGTCAGAACTATCAGATAGGAAGAGGAGAGTCTCAATTTTCCAGGGAGTGAGAGCTGACTTGCGACGAGGCATGGTGAACAAGGGTAACTGAGCCAGCGTTCCCACAATGCTATGCGGGCGCCTAGATTTTTTGTTTATGGCGCACACCCACCACGCAGACCCGTTCTCTCACATGTAGGCCTATGAGCGTTTTCGCGCTATATTTGACGGCGCTAGAATTTTGGCATAGATCTACGGTTTGGACACTCAACGTGAAGCCGTAGATCTACGGGACGGACCCTGAAAGGGTTAAAAAGGATGTTATTTACACAATACATCAAGATTAACTTCTTAAGAAACTCACAGAGAGACACCCGAGGCAGGCTGAGGGAGTGCCATAAAAGTCGCAGGTTTGTGATGATAAGTCTTCCACGGTCTCCTGAATTTCCTTTAGTGTCTTCTATGGATTCCAGTTTGTCAATTATTCTCTCCCCAGACCTCATTTTCATCTGTCTAAGAGTCAAAATAGATTAAAATGCAATATTACAGTAAAATTCCATTGCATTAAAAAATTGTATACAGTAGTGCAGCACTTGTTAATGTAAACTTAGATGTCTACAGTAAATTCAATACAAAATGCTTGAATAAAAAATCTCTTTTACCTTCCTCCATCATTTCTTCAAACATTAGTACCATACATAATAAACTTGCATACTATGGGATCAAAGGCTGCCTATCAATGTTTTACTAATCATATACCCATGCAACCCAATCATTGCAGAATATGAAGAGCTTTGATAATGATTCACATCAATGGATATGCCAATATTTAAAACATCTCTAACCTTCTACAAGATCTGTGTGAAAACCTAAAGTTTATATATATCACTGAAGAAAACTAAGTTAATAAACTGGTACCCATCCCTCTTGATAGAGGTGTGACCTGTATGATCCACCTGCATCATCCCTCTTGATAAAGGTGTGGCCTGTATGATCCACCTGCATCATCCCTCTTGATAGAGGTGTGGCCTGTATGATTCACCTGCATCATCCCTCTTGATAGAGGTGTGACCTGTATGATCCACCTGCATCATCCCTCTTGATAGAGGTGTGGCCTGTATGATCCACCTGCATCATCCCTCTTGATAGAGGTGTGGCCTGTATGATCCACCTGCATCATCCCTCTTGATAGAGGTGTGGCCTGTATGATCCACCTGCATCATGGATCTCTACACAATTAAGTAACCAGATGAAAATATGTGTAAACCATCTGAATTTTCTTCTATTTTCTAAATAGCTCTTGATCTTATCTATTTGCTTTTATCGCCATGGGGAAGTGGAAAAAAATCTTTCTTCTGCAAGCATGCATGTCATATGAGACTAAAATGCCAGGAGCAATGGACTAATAACCCCTTCTCCTGTATACATGACTTAAGAATTAAAACTTTATAAAGCTGGGATGTTTGAATGTGCATCAATGTATTGTAGATGATGACAAAAAAAGAGAGATGACTGCCAATGTTATGAATGAAAAGTAGTTGGATGTCCCAACTCTAAGCGAAACAAAGCTGAAGGGGGTAGGGGAGTTTCAGTAGGGAGAAATAAATGGAATTAGGTCAGGAGTATCTGAGAGAGTTAGAGCTAAGGAAGGGGTAGCAATATTGTTGAAGGATCAGTTATGGAAGGAAAAGAGGGAACATGAACATTTAAATTCAAGAATTATGTGGATTAAAATAAAGGTCAGATATGAAATGTGGGTTATAATAAGTGTTTATACACCTGAAGAAGAGAGGAGTGTAGAGGAGAAACAGAGAGAGATTTTGGGAGATGCTAAACAAGTGTTGAATAATACACAGATAACTCGCACATAGAAGAGAGGAGCTTACAATGACATTTCGGACTGAAACATCGTCGTAAGCTCCTCTCTTCTATGTGCGGGTTATTTGTGTATTGTTCCAGTCACGGTATTGTGCCTTTTTTGTAATTTAAGTGTTTAGAAAGTTTTGAACCAAGTGAGAGAGTAATTGTGGTAGGGGACTTGAATGCTAAAATAGGAGAAATGGTTATAGAGGGCATGGTAAGTAAGTTTGGGGCACCAGGGGTAAATGATAATGGGGAGGCCTTTGATTGAATTCTGTACAGAATGAGGTTTGGTAATAGGTAATACACATTTTAAGAAAAAAAAAGGATAAATAAGTATATTAGAAAAGGATACAGGGCATAATGACAGTAGTTTGTTGGATTATGTATTGGTAGGCTGATGGGGAGACTTCGGGATGTGCATGTTTATAGAGGGGCCTATATCATATAATTTTTTTAGTTGCAGCTACAGTGAGAGTAAAAGGTAGATGGGAAGCAAGGAGAATGGCATCAGCAAGTAAGAAAGAAGTGAAGGTCTATAAATTAAATGAGGATGCAGTTAGGGCAAGATATAAACAACTACAGTGGACCCCCAGTTTGTGATGCTATCGGTATCCGATAAATCCGGTAACCGATGCATTATATCGCAGAAAATTTGCCTCGGTTCCCGTTACAAAACCCAGTATGCGATGCGATTCGTACGAGACGTGTCCACGTGTGGCCTGAACTGCCCCATGTGTGCCAGTGTTTACAAGCCAGCCAGTGCGCTCGCATCTAAGGATACATTCGGTACATTCCATATTATCCATATTATCACTGCTTTTGGTGCTTGTTTCTGCAAAATAAGTCACCATGGGCCCCAAGAAAGCTCCTAGTGCCAACCCTTCAAGACCAAGGGTGCTAATGACTGTTGAAATGAAGAAAGAGATAATTACAAAGTACGAAAGTGGAGTGCATGTGTCGGAGCTGGTCAGGTTGTACAGTAAACCCCAATCAACTATCTCTACTACAGTGAGCAGGAAAACGGCAATCAAGGAAGCTGTTCTTGCAAAAGATGCAACAGTGATTACGAAACAGCGACCGCAAGTGTTAGAAAATGTTGAGAGACTGTTACTGGTGTGGATAAATGAAAAACAGATAGCAGGAGATAGCATCTCTCAAGCGATCATTTGTGAAAAGGCTAGGCAGTTGCATGACGATTTGGTAAAAAAATTGCCTGCAACTAGTGGTGATGTGAGTGAATTTAAGGCCAGAAAAGGTTGGTTTGAAAGATTTAAGAATCGTAGTGGCATACATAATGTGATTAGGCATGGAGAGGCTGCCAGTTCAGACCTCAAAGCGGCTGAAATTTTTTTTTTTTATTATTATCACACTGGCCGATTCCCGCCAAGGCAGGGTGGCCCGAAAAAGAAAAACTTTCACCATCATTCACTCCATCACTGTCTTGCCAGAAGGGTGCTTTACACTACAGTTTTTAAACTGCAACATTAACACCCCTCCTTCAGAGTGCAGGCACTGTACTTCCCATCTCCAGGACTCAAGTCCGGCCTGCCGGTTTCCCTGAACCCCCTCATAAATGTTACTTTGCTCACACTCCAACAGCACGTCAAGTATTAAAAACCATTTGTCTCCATTCACTCCTATCAAACACGCTCACGCATGCCTGCTGGAAGTCCAAGCCCCTCGCACACAAAACCTCCTTTACCCCCTCTCTCCAACCTTTCCTAGGCCGACCCCTACCCCGCCTTCCTTCCCCTACAGACTGATACACTCTTGAAGTTATTCTGTTTCGCTCCATTCTCTCTACATGTCCGAACCACCTCAACAACCCTTCCTCAGCCCTCTGGACAACAGTTTTGGTAATCCCGCACCTCCTCCTAACTTCCAAACTACGAATTCTCTGCATTATATTCACACCACACATTGCCCTCAGACATGACATCTCCACTGCCTCCAGCCTTCTCCTCGCTGCAACATTCATCACCCATGCTTCACACCCATATAAGAGCGTTGGTAAAACTATACTCTCATACATTCCCCTCTTTGCCTCCAAGGACAAAGTTCTTTGTCTCCACAGACTCCTAAGTGCAGTCTGAAAAATATGTGCATGAATTCAAGGAGT
Source organism: Cherax quadricarinatus (assembly GCF_038502225.1). Taxonomy (NCBI): domain Eukaryota; kingdom Metazoa; phylum Arthropoda; class Malacostraca; order Decapoda; family Parastacidae; genus Cherax; species Cherax quadricarinatus. The sequence goes on from NC_091330.1 coordinate 19,092,710, forward strand.
ACATAGAGGCTGAAGGATTGAAACCTGAACGAGTGTTAATTGTGACGAAACAGGCCTGTTTTGGAAGAAATTGCCAAGCAGGACCTACATTACTCAGGAGGAAAAGGCACTCCCAGGACATAAGCCTATGAAAGACAGGCTTACTCTTCTGATGTGTGCCAATGCTAGTAGTGACTGCAAAGTGAAGCCTTTATTGGTGTATCACTCAGAAACTCCCAGAGTGTTCAGGCAAAAGAATATCCTCAAAGCTAATTTGTGTGTGCTGTGGAGGGCAAACAGTAAGGCATGGGTCACTAGGGACTTTTTCTATGACTGGTTACACCATGCATTTGCCCCCAATGTGAAAAATTACCTAATTGAAAAGAAATTAGACCTTAAGTGCCTCCTGGTATTAGACAATGCCCCTGGTCATCCTACAGACTTGGCAGAGCGACTTTCTGGGGACATGGGTTTCATTAAGGTCAAGTTTTTGCCTCCTAATACCACTCCTCTCCTGCAGCCCATGGACCAGCAGGTTATTTCCAACTTCAAGAAACTGTACACAAAAGCTATGTTTGAAAGGTGCTTTGAAGTGACCACAGATACTCTATTGACTCTAAAGGAGTTTTGGAAGGATCACTTTAATATCCTCAATTGTGTAAACCTTATAGGTAAGGCTTGGGAGGGAGTGACTAAGAGGATCTTGAACTCTGCCTGGAAAAAACTGTGGCCAGAATGTGTAGACAAAAGGGATTTCGAAGGGTTTGAGGCTAACCCTGAGAAGCCTATGCCAGTTGAGGAATCCATTGTGGCATTGGGGGAAGTCCTTGGGGTTGGAGGTTAGTGGGGAGGATGTGGAAGAGTTGATGGAGGAGGACAATGACGAACTAACCATTGATGAGCTGCTAGATCATCTTCAACAGCAAAGGGCCAGACCTGAGGAAACTGCTTCGGAGGGGATAGAGAAATTGAAGAAGTTGTCTACTTCAAAGATTAAGGAAATGTGTGCAATGTGGCTTAAAGTGCCAAGCTTTTTTGATGAAAATCACCCTCAGACAGCTACTGCAAGCCGTGTTGGCAACCTGTACAATGACACTGTTGTGAACCACTTTAGGAAAGTCATAAAGGAACGAGAGGTACAGGCTTCTATGGACAGATATGTTGTGCGACACAAGTCCAGTGACTCTCAACCTGGTCCTAGTGGCATTAAAAGAAGGGAAGTAACCCCGGAAAAGGACTTGCTACCTCAAGTCCTAATGGAGGGGGACTCCCCTTCTAAATGCTAACACCATCCACACTCTCCCCTCCTCCCATCCCATCAATCATCACCAGATCTTCATTAACCCTTAAATGGTCCAAACGTATATATACGTTTTTTCAACATCTGAAAGTATGTAAAAAAATTTAGATCTTTTTTTTTTTTGTTTTACATTTGAAAACGTGTAAAAAAAACTTTTATCTACTTTTTTTTTTTGTTACATTTGAAAATATGTAAAAAAAAGTAGATCTACTTTTGTAGCATTACAAATTTGAACGTCTATTTGTTTGGACCGTTTAAGGGTTAAAGGTAAGTGTCAATTATTCTATTGTTATTATTCTATTGTTATTGTTATTATTGCAATTATTCTATTGCATTAAACTTAATATTTCATGTGGTAAAAGTTTTTTTTTCATGCTTTTGGGTGTCTTGCACGGATTAATTTGATTTCCATTATTTCTTATGGGGAAAATTGATTCACTTTCCAATAATTTTGGTTTACGATGAGCTCTCAGGAACGGATTAATATCGCGAACCGGGGGTCCACTGTATTTGAAGAAAGATGAGCTACTGAGAGTAAATGGAATAAAGTTAACCCTTTGACTGTTGCAAGCCCATTTCTGACACTGTCATTCTATGCTGCAAAATTTTTGGAAAAAAAAACAGCAACAACTGATATAGCATAGAACAAAATTTTCAAAGTGCAATATTGAGTGTCACTTACATTTCATATAACAATAAAAAAATTGAAGGTAAATTACTTACTGTGGAGTAATATCAAAACGAACATCCCTATCTTCCCACAGCATCCTTGGCTTTTACAAAAGCTTTCTCTTATTTGCCGGAGAAACGTGCGCTACTTTGGACCAATGAGGTCCCTCATCCTTTATCTGTATTCTTTTTTTTTTCTGTGGGTGTTTCTTGTGTCAGTAGTTCTTAATAGTCTGTATCTGCACACCAGTAGTTGCAAGAAGATACAACAAAACAGTATTACAAATCTCAAGGTAGTTGAAAATATCCTTTCAATATTCACTCTGAAAACATAATGGAAGAATTATAAAGCATTAGTAATACATTTCTTATCTTCTCTCCTACAATATTATGATTATCATTGTCTTGCACAGATAATATTTTCTGTGTATAAAAGACAAAAATAATAAGTGATTTTCTGGAGACTGTTGGACCCCTAAATATAATAATAACAATAATAATAATAATAATAATAATAATAATAATAATAATAATAATAATATCTTTATTTCTGCTAGTACATGTTCAAGGTATACAGTCCTAGCTGACATCAATGACATACTACTATACAGAAAGTCACTTGTTATGCAGAGCATTTTGGGCACAATAGGTCAGTTTTTTCCCAGTATGCTGTCCTCATAGACAGTAACTGTACGAATGGAGAAATGAATGTTAGTGGCCTGAAGGGAGACAGGAGCTCTAGTGGGGGAACAGGTGTAGACTAGGACATGCAAAAACCAATGTTACAAACTAGCGATACCACAGGAGATAGTAAACAAGGGGATGCCCCAAGACATAGTGAAGATAAATTACCAGAAATAACTGGTGAAGGCTCCACTGTTAGTACATACAAGTGCTGAGGATAGTAATGAGACAGGAAAACACACACCAGTAGGGAATACAGTCACAAAAAACTAAGGTAAGCAGAAACCAGGCCTATGCAAATTCTATACACTTGGTATCTGCAGACATAGAATATCTGGAAAAACAGATGGGATGTGCAACTTTGACCACCCCAGAAAATGCCATGCCCATATGACAACAGGAAAATGCAACCTCTTTTCCTCTAAGCTTGTCCACCCTGAAATGTGTTAATCTTCAGTTCAGGAAAGACAGTGCTATAACTTATATTGTCAAGCACACCATCTAAAGGGGACAAGAAGATACAAAATATCCAGACCATGGGAAAACCTGGGAAGCCACAGCCACTCCAGAGAGGTTTTTTAGTGCCAGGAAGAAAAAAAAGCTGGCAGGAAATGAGGAAATCATACACCAACTCCGATCATTTCAGGAGTGGAATCACAGTCGATGGCCTCCACTCCAAAACAACAGTTATTAAGTTATTAGTGCCAGGAAAAAAAGACCCTCCCTCATACCACCAATCCAACAACATTCATCTTTGCAAATATACAGGGTCTAAAGCCAGCAACGAACAACAAAATAACTTTCATCCGTGAACTGCTTACAGAGTCAAATGCAATGTTCGTGGTTTTCACAGAGACCCACATAAAAGACCACTTTGACAATGAAATATGGATCCTGGGTTACAACAAGTGAACAGGTAAAAGGGGGGATGGGGGGGGGTTGGCCTGTACATCACAGAGTCACTTATATGCTCAGAACTACTAAATGCCTCAGATGATGTAGTTGAAGTTTTGGCAGTAAAGATCGAGAACCGAAACCTAGTCACTGTGGATGTATACAAGCCTCCGGATGCAACTTCCCAACAATTCCAGGAACAGCTTTTGAAAATTGATCACTGGAAAATCTTCCAGCTCTTGCTCCCAAAATCTTGTTCCTGGGGGATTTTAACTTAACGCACCTAAAATGGAGAAATGAAGTAAATAATGTTGGAGCAGAGATAACACTAGGAGGCAGCTCAGATGAAAACTCACACACACACATGAGCTTTTAAATCTCTGCACCAAATCCACCTTAAACCAGCAAATAATAGAGCCTACAAGACTGGAGAATACAATGAACCTCATCTTCAATAACAATGATGATCTGATACAAAATATTACCACATCAAAAACAATATACTCAGATTACAACATAATAGAGGTACAGACATGTTTGCATGAGGCCCGAGTGACAAAATGTGATCAGTCACAAGGGAGCCTTCACCAAATTCAACTTCAATAACAAAACACATAAGGTGGGACAAAGTAAACCAGGCTCTAAGTGATATAAACTGGGAAGATATCCTAAGCAACACAGATCCAAACCTGTCTTGAACAAATTAATTCTGTGGCACCTTAGGTATGCTCAAGGCATATTCCTTTAACCCTTTGAGGGTTTTGGTCGTACTAGTACGTCTTATGCGTAGGGGTTTTTGTCGTACTAGTACGCATAAATTCTAGCGGCCTCAAATCTCACAGGAAAAGGCTGATAAGCCTAGATGTGAGAGAATGGGTCTGTGTGGTGGGTGTGCGCAGTAGGAAAAAAATCTGGGACCCAGTGGTGCATTGTGGGAATGCCATCATAGTACACAATTTCCACGTGCCCTGTGGTAAGAAGTTCCTCACTCCTCGGCGAATTGGGACACTTTTGTTCCCCAGTGACAGTTCTAATACAGATGGAAGTGACAGTGAAGATGAGTTTCAAGGTTCTGGTGAGGTTTTGACCGAAACTAATGACCATAATATGGGTAATAGTGAGGAAAACCCAGACAACCCACAGCCTTCCACCTCTGGTGCTGGGCCATCTTGTTCACGTTCAGTTGTACCAGAATCAAAGAGGAAACTCCTATTTTCCAAAATCCCAGACTCAGATGTGAGCATTGGTGATGATAGTGATAGTGATTATGAACTACAAGCTCTTCAAACTTGTTCCAAGAATGGAGAAGGAGGAGGAGGCAGAGGAGGAGGAGGCAGAGGAGGAGGAGGCAAGAGGAGGAGGAGGAGGCAAGAGGAGGAGGAGGCAGAGGAGGAGGAGGAGGAGGAAGAAGAAGAGGAGGAGGAGGAGGAGGAGGAGGAGGAGGAGGAGGAAGAGGAAGAGGAAGAGGAAGAGGAAGAGGAAGAGGAAGAGGAAGAGGAAGAGGAAGAGGAAGAGGAAGAGGAGGAGGAGGAGGAGGAGGAGGAGGAGAAGAGGAGTAGGAGGAGGAGGAGGAGGAGGAGGAGGAGGAGGAGGAGGCGAGGAGGAGGAGGAGGAGGAGGTGGAGGAGGAGGAAGAAGAGGAGGAGGAGGAGGAGGAAGGAGGAGGAGGAGGAGGAGGAGGAGGAGGAGGAGAAGGAAGAAGAGGAGGAGGAGGAGGAGGAGGAAGAAGAAGAGGAGGAGAAGGAAGAAGAAGAATACGTAATGATAACAATAATACATAATAATAATAATACATAATAATAATAATACATAATAATAATACATAATAATAATAATAGGTAATAATAAATGTTCACCCATGACAGTAACAAGATAAGGGGAGATAACATCTGATAAGTGCTGACGTTTGATGAGGGTAAATGAGGGTAGAGCTGATGCCAAAAGATGAGATAAACATCTCCCTCCCTTTGTTTTTGCTGGTATACTAACATTTCTGTCTGTCTATTTGCCTGTCTGTCAAGCTCCCTGTCTATCCGTCTAGCTCTCTGTCTCAGAGAGCCACAAGACTGTGTCATCACTTTTACTCACATCTTCAAGCAGAGTATAGCACTTTGTCTGGGTTTCTTGGGTTATCCTAGGTAATTTATACTATGTATACTTGTATTTATGTGTACCTGTGAGACAGAGATAAAAAGACAGATAGAATGAGGGAGAAAGATAATTAGATAGAATGGAGGAAGGGAAGCAGCATCCGACCCCATTGTTTTGACAGGCGGGAGGGGGGAGTGAGTAATGAGACAATATGTCATTTTGACAGCTGCCGACTCCTGGTAATTTACACTATGGAGGAGGAGGAGGAGAAGGAGAAGGAGGAAGAGTAGGGGGAAGAGGAAGAAGAGGAGGAGGAGGAAGAGGAGGAGGAAGAGGAAGAGTAGGAGGAAGAGGAATAAGAGGAAGAGGAGGAGAAAGAGGAATATTAGGAGGAAGATTAGGGGGAAGAGGAGGAAGAGGAAGAAGAAGAGGAGGAGGAAGAGTAGGAGGAAGAGGAAGAGTAGGAGGAAGAGGAAGAAGAGGAGGAGGAGGAAGAGGAGGAGGAGGAAGAGGAAGAGTAGGAGGAAGAGGAAGAGGAACAGTATGAGGAAGAGTAGGGGGAAGAGGAGGAAGAGTAGGGGGAAGAGGAGGAAGAGGAAGAAGAGGAGGAGGAGCGTGGAACACTAGTACACTGGTACTGGTACACTAACATTTCTGTCTGTCTATTTGTCTGTCTGTCAAGCTCCCTGTCTATCTGTCTATCCATCTAGCTCTCTGTCTCAGAGAGCCACAAGACTGTGTCATCACTTTTACTCACATCTTCAAGCAGAGTATAGCACTTTGTCTGGATTTCTTGGGTTATCCTAGGTAATTTATACTATGTATACTTGTATTTATGTGTACCTGTGAGACAGAGATAGACAGACAGATAGAAAGAGAGAGACAGATTGAAAGAGATAGAATGAGGGAGAAAGATAAAACACCATTGTGTATGACACCATGTTTCAGAGTTCCACAAGCTGCAGAACTAATAGGAATATGTTCAGTGACTGTATATTGGTATATATATTATAGAACAATAATAAACAATGTTTTGTATTGTTTGTTTTTGTAAACAAGTTTTGTAAACAATATATTGATAATTATGTTTGTGTGCTTATTGTGTTGTATACAACGAGTGTATATATGTACATTGCACCTAACTTTGGTCTCATAGGCCACATAAGTTATGTGAAAAAATAAAATAGTGAAAAAAACAACAAACCTTCAAATACAAGTAAACTAAAGTTTACCGGGTGAGCGGCAGTCGCCGCTGTTGCCATACGCGGCTCATTTTCTGCAAACTTCATGCATCCATATCTCCGTAAGTATTGATGGTAAATTTTTTTTGTTTATCCTATAATGTTTAGAAAAAAAAAAACTATTTTTTCATAAGAAAAAATAATTTTTTTTTTTTTGAAATTTGGCCGACCCTGAGAACGAGTTTCGGAGAGGGCCTGTCGACCCTCAAAGGGTTAAGGAAAAGGAGGAGAAGATGTAAACTAGAAAGAGTGAACATTAAAATGGTATAAAATACCGACAGGTTGTTAGGTAAGACACATATGCAACAGTTAGGTATCTTTATTATGAAACGTTTCACCTACACATAATAAAGATACCTAACTGTTGCATATGTGTCTTACCTAACAACCTGTCAGTATTTTATACCATTTTAATGTTCAATCTGTCAGACACTGCAACACAAGGGTATCTTGGTACAGACCTGCAATCAACTTCGACAACTTCCACTAGTGAGAGCGGCTGGATTTGAGAGGGACCTGACCTCTCAACATCTGAGTTCTTACCTCTTCTAGTGACCTACGTCTCACCTCTTGGCGCTATATAGGCTCCATCCTGTCACTTCATCTCCATATTGTTTCATACTATGGAACAATGCTCTTCTCCAGACTGAGGGACTGACCACCTCAAACTTTAAGGGTGATGGACTGATTACATCGTCTTCAAGTATCTTCTGCTTCTATCAACTTTTCTGTACTCGACTGAAGAAGCCTACTGTGTAGGCGAAACGTTTCATAATAAAGATACCTAACTGTTGCATATGTGTCTTACCTAACAAACTAGAAAGAGAAAGGCGCTCCCTATACAGGCGAAGGCAAAGTATAACAGAGCGACTAAAAGAGACCAGTATATCTGTAATACGTAGGGAGATACTAGTCAGAGAAATAACAAACATCAAATTAAAGTTAAAGGAATTTTACAGGAGCCAAGATATGCAGGAAGAACTAAAAACCATAAATGAAATTGAAAGAAACTCAAAATACAGTGAACCCCCGCATAACGATCACCTCCGAATGCGACCAATTATGTAAGTGTATTTATGTAAGTGTGTTTGTACGTGTATGTTTGGGGGTCTGAAATGGACTAATCTACTTCACAATATTCCTTATGGGAACAAATTCGGTCAGTACTGGCACCTGAACATACTTCTGGATTGAAAAAATATCGTTAACCGGGGGTCCACTGTATTTCTTTTCTTATGCCAAACTAAAGTTGAGAACAACATCCAGTATTGAGCCCTTACTTAAATGAGATGGGTTCTACACAGATGACAGCAAGGAAATGAGTAAACTACTCTAATCCCAATATGACTCGGTTTTTAGCGAGCTGTTAACCAGGCTAAGAGTCAATGACCTAAATTATTTTTTTATGAGAGACAGAATTTGGTAGACTCGAACGTATCTGATATTATCCTGACACCAAATGACTTCGAAAAGGCGATAAATGACATGCCCATGCACTCTGCCCCAGGCCCAGACTCATGGAACTCTCTGTTCATCAAGAACTGCAAGAAGCCCCTATCATGTGCTTGTAACATCCTGTGGAGAGGGAGCATGGACACTGGGGTCATCCAACAGTTGCTAAAAACAACAGACATAGCCCCACTCCACAAAGGGGGCAGTAAAGCAACAGCAAAGAACTACAGACCAACAGTGCTAACATCTCATATCAAAAAAATCTTTGAATGGGTTCTAAGAAGCAAGACAGCCACTAATCTAGATACCTATCAGTTGCACAACCAGGACAACATGGGTTTAGAGCAGGTTGCCCCTGCCTGTCCCAACTACTGGACCACTATGACAAGGTTCTGGATGCTCTAGAAGACAAACAAAATGCAGATGTAGTGTACACAGACTTTGCAAAAGCCTTGACAAGTTTGACCATGGTGTAATAGCACACAAAATGCATGATAATGGAATAACAGGAAAAGTTGGTAGATGGACCTATATTTTCATAACAAATAGAACACAAAGAGTAGTAGTAAACAGAGTAAAGTCTGACAAGGCTACGGTGAATAGCTCTGTTCCACAAGGCACAGTCCTTGCTCCCATCCTGTCCTCATCCTCATACCTTACATAAACAGGGATATAAGCCACAGCATCATGTCTTCCTTTGCAGATGACACCCGAATCTGCATGACAGTGTCTTCCACTGAAGACACCACAAGACTCCAGGCAGACATGAACTAAATCTTTAAATTGGCCACAGAAAACAATATGAAGTTCAATGATGAGAAATTTCAATTTGTACTCTGATATGGAAGACGTGAGGAAATTAAAACTATATCTGATTATAAAACAAATTCCAACCATACAACAGAGTGAAAAATTAATGTAAAAGACCTGGGAGTGATCATGTCGGAGGATCTCACCTTCAAGGACCATAACATTGTATCAATCACATCTGCTAGAAAAATGACAGGATGGATAATGAGAACCTTCAAAACTAGGGATGCCAAGCCCATAATGACACTCTTCAGGTCACTTGTTCTATCTAGGCTGGAATATTGCTGCACACTAACAGCACCTTTCAAGGCAGGTGAAATTGATGACCTAGAAAATGTACAGAGAACCTTCACGGCACACATAACTGTAATAAAACACCTAAATTATTGGAAACGCTTGAAATTCCTCAACTAACACTCCCTAGAATGCAGGCGGGAAAGATACATGGTTATATATACACTTGGAAAATCCTAGAGGAATCAGTACCAAACTTGCACACGACAATCACTCCCTATGAAAGCAAAAGACTCGGCAGACGATGCAACATCCTCGCAATGAAAAGCAGAGGTGCCACTAGCACGACAAGAGACAACACAATAAGTGTCAGGGGCCCAAGACTGTTCAACTGCCTTCCATCATACATAAGGGGGATTACCAATAGACCCCTGGCTGTCTTCAAGAAAGTGCTGGACAGGCACCTAAAGTCAGTACCTGACCAGCCAGGCTGTGTTTCATATGTCGGGTTGCGTGCGGCCAACAGCAACAGCCTGGTTGATCAGGCCCTGATCCACCATGAGGCTTGGTCACAGACCAGGCCACTGGGGCATTGACCCCCATAACCCTCTGCAGGTATACTTCAGGATGCGACCCACACCAGTCAACTAACACCCAGGTACCCATTTCACTGATGGGTCAACATGGACATAAGGTGTAAGAAAACAAGCCCAATTTTCCACCCTTGCTGGGAATTGAACCCAGACCCTCAGTGAGTGAAACGAGAGCTTTACCTACCAGGCCACGAGCCACCTATAACAGATAAGAAACAAACCACAGAAACTTGAAACAAAATTAATTAGTGTTCACACAAGAAAATCAGAGATGTGCAAATTTCAATGTGTAAAATAATGTGGTGGCTGAAGACAAACTACAGAATATAGTATACACTGCGCAGGTGTCAAAAATAACTGAACTACAGTAGTCAAGAAATACAACTAAAACTAAAAATGTATAAATTACCAGCTGCTGATGCTGTCTCATTAATAAAGATATTGAAATGTTATAGAAATATCTGATACATCAATCTGGAGAATGGAATTTTACTGTTTAATTTAAGGAAGGAGAGTACTTCTAATTTCTTGGATGAAAAGCCCTTATCTTGTCTTCCTCCTCATAAAAATACTCTCTGGAAACTTAGGTACAAGTATAATTATCATATATATACTGTAACTTACCTAGGATAACAAAAAAGTTAGACTAAGTGACTCAGTTCCACTGAGGTCCATGTAATATCTTATTATTTAAACTTTAAAAGTTAAAATAGCTAAGTAACTCAACTATGTGAAAATAAATTACAATAAAATAAGATATATTAGGAATAAGGTAAACCGAGAAATTTACTGTACTCTTCAAATGTTCAGTATACAGGGTATATACTCATTATAGATATATTCACTATAAGCAGTAACCAGTGTGAGTCTTTCAGCACCTTTAATATTTCTTAAAAAGCAGTGAATAATGATTGTCAAGGAATATGAAGGAGGTTTTCTCACAAGTTTAACACAATACCAGAGTACGAGAGTGAGAGTACCAGTTACTATGGTAACCAACACTACATACTCACTAACCTTTACTCAACAATATTTACACAATTTATTTGTATTACTCTTATTATTATTACTGCTATTAATATTGTTATTGCAGCAGCAACACTATTATTATTATTATTATTATTATTATTATTATTATTATTATTATTATTATTATTATTATTATTATTATTATTATTATTATTATTATTATTATTATAAGCAGCAGCAGCAGCGCAGCGGCGGCGGCAGCAGTAGTAGTAGTAGTAGTAGTAATAGTAGTAGTAGTAGTAGTAGTAGTAGTAGTAGTAGTAGTAGTAATAGTAGTAGTAGTAGTAGTAGTAGTAGTAGTAATAATAATAATAGTAGTAGTAGTAGTAATAGTAGTAGTAGTAATAGTAGTAGTAGTAATAGTAGTAGTAGTAGTAGTAGTAGTAATAGTAGTAGTAATAGTAGTAGTAGTAGTAGTAGTAGTAGTAATAGTAGTAGTAGTAATAGTAGTAGTAATAGTAGTAGTAGTAATAGTAGTAGTAGTAATAGTATTAGTAGTAGTAGTAGTAATAGTAGTAGTAGTAATAGTAGTAGTACACCAAATCCAGTCATTCCTGGAGTGGAACCACAGTCGATGGCCTCCACTCCAAACCAACAGATACAGATACTAATGCCGGAAAAAAATCCCCCCCCCAGTACCAACAATACCACCAGTCCGATAACATTCTTCTTTGCAAATATACAGGGTCTAAAGCCAGCAACAAACAACAAAATACCTTTCATCCGTGGACTGCTTGCAGAGGCAAAGGCAATGTTCGCGGCTTTCACTGAGACCCACATAAAGGATCACTTGGACAACGAAATATGGATACCAGGCTACAACCTATACAGATGTGACAGAGTGAACAGGAAAAAGGGGGGGGTTGGCCTGTACATTGCAGAGTCACTTGTTTGCACAGAACTGCTAAATGCCTCAAATGATGTAGTGGAAGTTTTAGCAGTAAAGGTCGAGAACCAAAACCTAGTCATTGTGGTAGTCTATAAGCCTCCGGATGCAACATCCCAGCAATTCCAGGAACAGCTGTTAAAAATTGACCACTGTCTGGAAAATCTTCCAGCTCCTGCACCCAACATCTTGCTCCTGGGGGATTTCAACTTAAGGCACCTAAATGGAGGAATATAGCAAATAATATTGTTGCAGTAATAACACCAGGAGGCAGCTCTGATGAAAACTCACACTCACGCGAGCTTTTAAATCTCTGCACAAAATTCAATTTAAACCAGCAAATAATAGAGCCTACTAGACTGGAGAATACACTAGACCTCATCTTCACTAACAATGATGATCTGATAAGAAATGTCACCATATCAAAAACAATATACTCAGATCACAACATAATTGAGGTTCAGACATGTATGCGCGGAGCCCCAGACCGACAAAATGAGATTAGTCACGAGGGAGCATTCACCAAATTCAACTTCAATAACATAAACATAAAGTGGGACCAAGTAAACCAAGTTCTAACCGATATAAGCTGGGAAGATGTACTAAGCAACACAGACCCCAACTTATGCCTAGAACAGATTAACTCGGTGGCACTCGATGTATGCACAAGGCTTATTCCTCTAAGAAAAAGGAGGAGTAGATGTAAAATAGAAAGAGACAGGCGCTCCCTTTACAGGCGACGGAAAAAAATAACAGAGCGGCTAAAAGAGGTCAATATATCTGAAATGCGTAGGGAGACACTGGTCAGAGAAATAACAAGCATCGAACTTAAGATAAAAGAATCCTTTAGGAGTCAGGAATCGCGGGAAGAACTAAAAGCCATAAATGAAATCGAAAGAAACCCAAAGTATTTCTTCTATGCCAAATCAAAATCGAGAACAACGTCCAGTATTGGGCCCCTACTTAAACAAGATGGGTCCTACACAGATGACAGCAAGGAAATGAGTGAGCTACTCAAGTCCCAATATGACTCAGTTTTTAGCAAGCCGCTAACCAGACTGAGAGTCAAAGATCAAAATTAATTTTTTATGAGAGAGCCACAAAATTTGATTAACACAAGCCTATCCGATGTTATCCTGACGCCAAATGACTTCGAACAGGCGATAAATGACATGCCCATGCACTCTGCCCCAGGGCCAGACTCATGGAACTCTGTGTTCATCAAGAACTGCAAGAAGCCCCTATCACGAGCCTTTTCCATCCTATGGAGAGGGAGCATGGACACGGGGGTCGTCCCACAGTTACTAAAAACAACAGACATAGCCCCACTCCACAAAGGGGGCAGTAAAGCAACAGCAAAGAACTACAGACCAATAGCACTAACATCCCATATCATAAAAATCTTTGAAAGGGTCCTAAGAAGCAAGATCACCACCCATCTAGAAACCCATCAGTTACACAACCCAGGGCAACATGGGTTTAGAACAGGTCGCTCCTGTCTGTCTCAACTATTGGATCACTACGACAAGGTCCTAAATGCACTAGAAGACAAAAAGAATGCAGATGTAATATGTGGAAAATTTTTAATTTTCCGAAACTATAGCGCCTAATAGGTGTTTAATGTGCCGATATGAGTCAAAAATGTATTTGACAATAGGGTAGAACCAAGAGTTCCCTTTGCGCATGCGCGGATGTGCGGGGGGATAGGTGGACGCGGGCCATGGGAGAGGCGGGAGTGTTTTGAATGTGGTGAGGAGGCTGGGAAAGCATGGAACCACGAAATTGGCATTCACGGCGGCCTAAGGATTAATATAGGCCTCATTTCATAATAGGAAGTGTCATAACTGTTCCTGGTGGAGAGTGAGGGAACGTGATTTACGGGACCACCATAATAAAGTGGTAAAATGAGTGAATAAGGGTAGGACCGGGTGACTGGCGCGTCACTATGGACTGTGTCCTGGGGAAAATTACCCTTGGTTTAATCATCACTCATCGGTCTCAGATCTTAATGGAGTGATCTCTAATGTGTATAATAATTATGAGAGGTTAAATCGTCTTGTGAATGGTAATATAATCAGTGATAATAACGTTGAGTTAAGAGAATGCGGGATGTGAAATAGATCGCCCTGCTCCGAGTGAATGTGTGATTCGTACCGAGGATAATGAAGTTTTATGGAATCACGACTTCTAAACTGGGACAAACCGACGGATACCTCATCCTGCTGGAATGAGAACCGTGTCGGTGTAGCAGAGCATCGAAATGAGATGGTGAATGGAGGAAATAAGGAGTATCAATCACCCACAGTTAAGTAACCCTTCTAGTTATAACAGACTGATGCTGGCCAGTTAGGTTATGTTGTAATTGGATAGGTTATGAGTGATCCAGCTACATCAAGTGACCACCAGAGAACATCTGGTAAGTGGTGGGATTATGTACAAATGTTTTTCCTTGATGGATGTATCCAGGTGTATCCTACCCCCCCCCCTTCATTCAGCTAAATTAATATAATCTATACAGTCCACAATTAATTAGTAGCACCGTACTTGTGGGTGCTATCCAATCCATACTGGTCTCGGATAGATATGGATAAGATTGTGAGGTCGAAGGAACCACTTGCCGCGACCAGGGGTGGTTAAGTTTTCTCACATGTCTACACGGGGTGACTACGGTAAACAATATGGTTGTCTCCCAATGAGATTACTGGTATGTATATAATGTTGAGGTACATACAGGTAAGCACCCTAGAAAATTTTCCATATCTGCCCGTTGGTCCTTCCTGAACCGGATGCAATCAGTGAAAAAAATTAATTGAATTAATTACTTAATAATTAAGTGACTGATTGAAGGAAGTGGGTGTAGGGTGCACAAGTTTAATCGATCGTGTGATGGATGACAATTAGCCCAATTAATTGCTAGCACATGTGTGGCTAGCATTTATACAAGAGTAAAGTGCAAGAATTACTCTTATAAGGCGCCTACTTAAGTTGTATAATCAGTGATTAATAATTCTCTAGCCATGACTGGATCTAATGGAGTTAATGTGGCTGACAAGTCCGTGAATTTTAGAGTAATGAAAGCATCATTACAGGCTATTAAAAGCCATGTGACGAAGGCATTTGATTTAGTGAATCAAAGAACCGTGAACCTTAATGAATTAAAGTTATATTTAGATGTTTTAGAGAGTAGATTTGATTGGTACAAATTGTGGTTTAAAAACTGTGAAAGAGATCTGCTGGAGAATTGTGCAGATGGAATGGAAATGAATGTTTTAATTAATCAACATTACGAATTGGAAGAAAAACTGTCTTGTAAAAGTAAGGCTTTGAATAAATTAAAGGGTGTAAGCCAGGCAGTTGATCAACCTATTAATGCAAAGGGTGGGTTTGCCAAAACCTCCATAGTACGGTCTGGAGGAAATCAGACTAGGTCGGCAGGAATTAATTGTTCAATTGCAGACCAGTCAGCCAAACAGTTCTAAGGATATAACACATAATGACTCTGAAGTATCTGTCAAGTCTCAAAAGGGAAAAATAATCCCAGTGGTAATAATCATAGTTAAGAGTTAAATAGGCACATATCAAGTCAGGAATCAGTAATAGTGGTTCCTCACATCAAGGTAAGAGGAATAAGTACCTCAGTAAGTGTAACCCAGTTAATAAGAGGTCAGGCAAGGAAAAGAGAGACTGCCTCTTCTGCCAGGGTACTCATTTCACTAAAAATTGTAATGCCTATAATTCATGGGATATTAAAGTGGAAAGAATGAAAGAACTTGACAGATTTATCAGATGTCTAGACAATCATAATGTAAAGGATTGTCATACCAAATTGAACAGTTGCTATCAAGGCAACAAGGGAAGGCACCATACAGTTACGTGCAGGGTTGTATGTAAGTCTGATAATAATGGTAACAATAATGATAATGTTAATAACCCTGACACTACAGTGACTGATGTAAAGGTTGCAGCTAATGGCAATAATGATGGCCTAGCTGAGGTAGCCTTGCCGGCGTTGGATGTAATAATTCAGGATAAAGGGCATAAATCCAAAACCATGCGGCGTCACTCTCCTCAACACTGGTACGGGCCATGTAATATATGGCAGACTACCGCCTAGTAATAATGACTAGAGGAAGTAGTGAATACGGTCACGGTGTCTTACTCATGAAAGGTCAACCCAGTACAAGTGTTCTTCTATCGAGAATGATGTTGAACCAGTCTAATTTGTGGGAGCTGGACAGCATAGGGATTAATATAAATGAGGAAAGTCCAAATGATTCCTTTACTCAGGAACAATACCTGAAGGATGTTAAATGTGAATCTGGACATTACTGGGTGCGACTTCCGTGGAAGCTTGACCGTCCAGAATTACCTACTAATTATAGGATGGCGTATGGACAGTTAAAGGGCCCAGCTCTGCGAACTGAGCAAGACACCAAAATTGTTGACTGCTTATAATGATATAATTAATAAACAGTTAAATAATAAATTGTTCTTACTTCAGGCGACGATAAATGCACACCTTAAGTGCACAGGTGGTCCACTGAGCGAAGTAATTGGGTAAATAATCTTATGTGGACAATTTCCGGGTGTGACGTCAACTGAAGAGGAACTAATGAGGATGTGTGAAGGGGTTAATGAAATAATGCAGTAAGGTGCTGGGACTGACTTGGGATACTGAGAGAGACTTGTTATTGTTAAAGTCTCATAATTCCAGTATGCCCAATAAATTAATCCAGGGAGCATAGGCTTATGCCCCTGAGAGAATGGAACACTAATTAGTCCATTTTGAGGGTTCAATAAATATGGATGGCCATGGAGTTGGTGCCTATATGCAGTAATGTGCTGGGGCTGACTTGGGATACTGAGAGAGACTTGTTATTGTTAAAGTCTCATAATTCCAGTATGCCCAATAAATTAATCCAGGGAGCATAGGCTTATGCCCCTGAGAGAATGGAACACTAATTAGTCCATTTTGAGGGTTCAATAAATATGGATGGCCATGGAGTTGGTGCCTATATGCAGTAATGTGCTGGGGCTGACTTGGGATACTGAGAGAGACTTGTTATTGTAAAGTCTCATAATTCCAGTATGCCCAACAAATTAGCCCCGAGAGCATAGACTTAGTGTCGTACCTTACAATAAGAGGGAAATTGTTAATACCAGAAGCATGGAGGCTTGAGTGTGCTTTGGATGGAGCTCTACCTGAGGAGTTAACAGGTGGAAAGAATTAATGGGTGATTATGTAAATATCAATGTTGGAGTTCCCAAGCCAGGTGGCCAGTGAAGATGGGAAAATTGTACTCCACATTATGTAAGTCGTCTAGCAACGACCTCCGCCCGGCCGCAGTGTGGAAAATTTTTAATTTTCCGAAACTATAGCGCCTAATAGGTGTTTAATGTGCCGATATGAGTCAAAAATGTATTTGACAATAGGGTAGAACCAAGAGTTCCCTTTGCGCATGCGCGGATGTGCGGGGGGATAGGTGGACGCGGGCCATGGGAGAGGCGGGAGTGTTTTGAATGTGGTGAGGAGGCTGGGAAAGCATGGAACCACGAAATTGGCATTCACGGCGGCCTAAGGATTAATATAGGCCTCATTTCATAATAGGAAGTGTTGTAACTGTTCCTGGTGGAGAGTGAGGGAACGTGATTTACGGGACCACCATAATAAAG
Organism: Cherax quadricarinatus; assembly: GCF_038502225.1. NCBI lineage: Eukaryota > Metazoa > Arthropoda > Malacostraca > Decapoda > Parastacidae > Cherax > Cherax quadricarinatus. The sequence continues at coordinate 19,110,244 of NC_091330.1, forward strand.
TGGTAAAATGAGTGAATAAGGGTAGGACCGGGTGACTGGCGCGTCACTATGGACTGTGTCCTGGGGAAAATTACCCTTGGTTTAATCATCACTCATCGGTCTCAGATCTTAATGGAGTGATCTCTAATGTGTATAATAATTATGAGAGGTTAAATCGTCTTGTGAATGGTAATGTAATCAGTGATAATAATGCTGAGTTAAGAGAATGCGGGATGTGAAATAGATCGCCCTGCTCCGAGTGAATCTGTGATTCGTACCGAGGATAATGAAGTTTTATGGAATCACGACTTCTAAACCGGGACAAACCGACGGATACCTCGTCCTGCTGGAATGAGAACCGTGTCGGTGTAGCAGAGCATCGAAATGAGATGGTGAATGGAGGAAATAAGGAGTATCAATCACCCACAGTTAAGTAACCCTTCTAGTTATAACAGACTGATGCTGGCCAGTTAGGTTATGTTGTAATTGGATAGGTTATGAGTGATCCAGCTACATCAAGTGACCACCAGAGAACATCTGGTAAGTGGTGGCATTATGTACAAATGTTTTTCCTTGATGGATGTATCCAGGTGTATCCTACCCCCCCCCTTCATTCAGCTAAATTAATATAATCTATACAGTCCACAATTAGATTTCAACTTAAGGCACCTAAAATGGAGGAATATAGCAAATAATATTGTTGCAGTAATAACACCAGAAGGCAGCTCTGATGAAAACTCACACTCACGCGAGCTTTTAAATCTCTACACAAAATTCAATTTAAACCAGTAAATAATAGAGTCTACTAGACTGGAGAATACACTAGACCTCATCTTCACTAACAATGATGATCTGATAAGAAATGTCACCATATCAAAAACAATATACTTAGATCACAACATAATTGAGGTTCAGACATGTATGCGCGGAGCCCCAGACCGACAAAATGAGATTAGTCACGAGGGAGCATTCACCAAATTCAACTTCAATAACAAAAACATAAAGTGGGACCAAGTAAACCAAGTCCTAACCGATATAAGCTGGGAAGATGTACTAAGCAACACAGACCCCAACTTATGCCTAGAACAGATTAACTCGGTGGCACTCGATGTATGCACAAGGCTTATTCCTCTAAGAAAAAGGAGGAGTAGATGTAAAATAGAAAGAGACAGGCGCTCCCTTTACAGGCGACGGAAAAGAATAACAGAGCGGCTAAAAGAGGTCAATATATCTGAAATGCGTAGGGAGACACTGGTCAGAGAAATAACAAGCATCGAACTTAAGCTAAAAGAATCCTTTAGGAGTCAGGAATCGCGGGAAGAACTAAAAGCCATAAATGAAATCGAAAGAAACCCAAAGTATTTCTTCTATGCCAAATCAAAATCGAGAAAAACGTCCAGTATTGGGCCCCTACTTAAACAAGATGGGTCCTACACAGATGACAGCAAGGAAATGAGTGAGCTACTCAAGTCCCAATATGACTCAGTTTTTAGCAAGCCGCTAACCAGACTGAGAGTCAAAGATCAAAATTATTTTTTTATGAGAGAGCCACAAAATTTGATTAACACAAGCCTATCCGATGTTATCCTGACGCCAAATGACTTCGAACAGGCGATAAATGACATGCCCATGCACTCTGCCCCAGGGCCAGACTCATGGAACTCTGTGTTCATCAAGAACTGCAAGAAGCCCCTATCACGAGCCTTTTCCATCCTATGGAGAGGGAGCATGGACACGGGGGTCGTCCCACAGTTACTAAAAACAACAGACATAGCCACACTCCACAAAGGGGGCAGTAAAGCAACAGCAAAGAACTACAGACCAATAGCACTAACATCCCATATCATAAAAATCTTTGAAAGGGTCCTAAGAAGCAAGATCACCACCCATCTAGAAACCCATCAGTTACACAACCCAGGGCAACATGGGTTTAGAAGATAAGATAAGATAAGATAAGATTTCGTTCGGATTTTTAACCCCGGAGGGTTAGCCACCCAGGATAACCCAAGAAAGTCAGTGCGTCATCGAGGACTGTCTAACTTATTTCCATTGGGGTCCTTAATCTTGTCCCCCAGGATGCCACCCACACCAGTCGACTAACACCCAGGTACCTATTTGCTGCTAGGTGAACAGGACAACAGGTGTAAGGAAACGTGTCGAAATGTTTCCACCCGCCGGGAATCGAACCCGGGCCCTCCGTGTGTGAAGCGGAAGCTTTAGCCACCAGGCCACCGGGTCACCTGTACAGGTCGCTCCTGTCTGTCTCAACTATTGGATCACTACGACAAGGTCCTAAATGCACTAGAAGACAAAAAGAATGCAGATGTAATATATACAGACTTTGCAAAAGCCTTCGACAAGTGTGACCATGGCGTAATAGCGCACAAAATGCGTGCTAAAGGAATAACAGGAAAAGTCGGTCGATGGATCTATAATTTCCTCACTAACAGAACACAGAGAGTAGTCGTCAACAGAGTAAAGTCCGAGGCAGCTACGGTGAAAAGCTCTGTTCCACAAGGCACAGTACTTGCTCCCATCTTGTTCCTCATCCTCATATCCGACATAGACAAGGATGTCAGCCACAGCACCGTGTCTTCCTTTGCAGATGACACCCGAATCTGCATGACAGTGTCTTCCATTGCAGACACTGCAAAGCTCCAGGCGGACATCAACAAAATCTTTCAGTGGGCTGCAGAAAACAATATGAAGTTCAGCGATGAGAAATTTCAAATACTCAGATATGGTAAATATGAGGAAATTAAATCTTCATCAGAGTACAAAACAAATTCTGGCCACAAAATAGAGCGAAACACCAACGTCAAAGACCTGGGAGTGATCATGTCGGAGGATCTCACCTTCAAGGACCATAACATTGTATCAATCGCATCTGCTAGAAAAATGACAGGATGGATAATGAGAACCTTCAAAACTAGGGAGGCCAAGCCCATGATGACACTCTTTAGGTCACTTGTTCTATCTAGGCTGGAATATTGCTGCACACTAACAGCACCTTTCAAGGCAGGTGAAATTGCCGACCTAGAAAATGTACAGAGAACTTTCACGGCGCGCATAACGGAGATAAAACACCTCAATTATTGGGAGCGCTTGAGGTTCCTAAACCTGTATTCCCTGGAATGCAGGAGGGAGAGATACATGATTATATACACCTGGAAAATCCTAGAGGGACTAGTACCGAACTTGCACACGAAAATCACTCACTACGAAAGCAAAAGACTTGGCAGACGATGCACCATCCCCCCAATGAAAAGCAGGGGTGTCACTAGCACGTTAAGAGACCATACAATAAGTGTCAGGGGCCCGAGACTGTTCAACTGCCTCCCGGCACACATAAGGGGGATTACCAACAGACCCCTGGCAGTCTTCAAGCTGGCACTGGACAAGCACCTAAAGTCAGTTCCTGATCAGCCGGGCTGTGGCTCGTACGTTGGTTTGCGTGCAGCCAGCAGCAACAGCCTGGTTGATCAGGCTCTGATCCACCAGGAGGCCTGGTCACAGACCGGGCCGCGGGGGCGTTGACCCCCGGAACTTTCTCCAGGTAAACTCCAGGTAAACACCCAGAAACTGTCCACATAAGATTATTTACCTCTCCAGGTAAACTCCAGGTAAACTCAGCAGACCACCTGTGCACTTAAGGTATGCATTTATCGTCGCCTGAAGTAAGAACAATTTATTATTTAACTGTTTATTAATTATATCATTATAAGCAGTCAACAATTTTGGTGTCTTGCTCAGTTCGCAGAGCTGGGCCCGTTAACTGTTCATACGCCATCCTATTACCTGGAGTTTACCTGGAGAGAGTTCCGGGGGTCAACGCCCCCGCGGCCCGGTCTGTGACCAGGCCTCCTGGTGGATCAGAGCCTGATCAACCAGGCTGTTGCTGCTGGCTGCACGCAAACCAACGTACGAGCCACAGCCCGGCTGATCAGGAACTGACTTTAGGTGCTTGTCCAGTGCCAGCTTGAAGACTGCCAGGGGTCTGTTGGTAATCCCCCTTATGTGTGCTGGGAGGCAGTTGAACAGTCTCGGGCCCCTGACACTTATTGTATGGTCTCTTAACGTGCTAGTGACACCCCTGCTTTTCATAGGGGGGATGGTGCATCGTCTGCCAAGTCTTTTGCTTTCGTAGTGAGTGATTTTCGTGTGCAAGTTCGGTACTAGTCCCTCTAGGATTTTCCAGGTGTATATAATCATGTATGTCTCCCTCCTGTGTTCCAGGGAATACAGGTTTAGGAACCTCAAGCGCTCCCAGTAATTGAGGTGTTTTATCTCCGTTATGCGTGCCGTGAAAGTTCTCTGTACATTTTCTAGGTCGGCAATTTCACCTGCCTTGAAAGGTGCTGTTTGTGTGCAGCAATATTCCAGCCTAGATAGGACAAGTGACCTGAAGAGTGTCATCATGGGCTTGGCCTCCCTAGTTTTGAAGGTTCTCATTATCCATCCTGTCATTTTTTTAGCAGATGCGATTGATACAATGTTATGGTCCTTGAAGGTGAGATCCTCCGACATGATCACTCCCAGGTCTTTGACGTTGGTGTTTCGCTCTATTTTGTGGCCAGAATTTGTTTTGTACTCTGATGAAGATTTAATTTCCTCATGTTTACCATATCTGAGTATTTGAAATTTCTCATCGTTGAACTTCATATTGTTTTCTGCAGCCCACTGAAAGATTTGGTTGATGTCCGCCTGGAGCCTTGCAGTGTCTGCAATGGAAGACACTGTCATGCAGATTCGGGTGTCATCTGCAAAGGAAGACACGGTGATGTGGCTGACATCCTTGTCTATGTCGGATATGAGGATGAGGAACAAGATGGGAGCGAGTACTGTGCCTTGTGGAACAGAGCTTTTCACCGTAGCTGCCTCGGACTTTACTCTGTTGACGACTACTCTCTGTGTTCTGTTAGTGAGGAAATTATAGATCCATCGACCGACTTTTCCTGTTATTCCTTTAGCACGCATTTTGTTCGCTATTACGCCATGGTCACACTTGTCGAAGGCTTTTGCAAAGTCTGTATATATTACATCTGCATTCTTTTTGTCTTCTAGTGCATTTAGGACCTTGTCGTAGTGATCCAATAGTTGAGACAGACAGGAGCGACCTGTTCTAAACCCATGTTGCCCTGGGTTGTGTAACTGATGGGTTTCTAGATGGGTGGTGATCTTGCTTCTTAGGACCCTTTCAAAGATTTTTATGATATGGGATGTTAGTGCTATTGGTCTGTAGTTCTTTGTTGTTGCTTTACTGCCCCCTTTGTGGAGTGGGGCTATGTCTGTTGTTTTTAGTAACTGTGGGACGACCCCCGTGTCCATGCTCTCTCTCCATAGGATGGAAAAGGCTCGTGATAGGGGCTTCTTGCAGTTCTTGATGAACACAGAGTTCCATGAGTCTGGCCCTGGGGCAGAGTGCATGGGCATGTCATTTATCGCCTGTTCGAAGTCATTTGGCGTCAGAATAACATCGGATAGGCTATCTTGCTTCTTAGAACCCTCTCAAAGATTTTTATAATATGGGGGTTTAGTGCTATCGGTCTGCAGTTCTTTGCAATTGCTTTACTACCACCTTTGTGGTGTTGGGCTATGTCTTGTTTTTAGTGTGTGTGGGATGACCCCTGTGTCCATGCTGCCTTTCCATAAAATGCTGAAGGCACGCGATAGGGGCTTCTTGCAATTCTTGATGAACACAAAGTTCCTCGAGTCTGGGCCTGGGGCAGAGTACATGGGCATGTCATTAATTGCCTCTTCAAAAATTTGTGGAGTTAGAATAATATCCGAGAGTTTTGGGATGACCAGATTTTGGGTTTCGTTCATAAATAATGATTACAGAGTGTACCACTAGAACGCCTAGCATGGCTAGGCATTTCGGGCAGACTTAGTTTAATTCTTTATTTTAAAATATTACAAATTATGAGGTAAGTTGGTATTATGGCTAAATGACTAAATACTAGTTTGTGAGTTTAGCAATGTGAATGCTTTTGTTTTGGCACAGTACACAGTTTCAGTATTGGAGTATCATAGGATTCATTATTTTAAGATTGAGATTAATATTTCTGTTTATGGTCAAATGGGTGAGTGAGTGTAAGTGTGAACCACCAGGTGGTATTCGTGTAGTTAGTTGATGGGGTTTATCAGGGAGATAAGATGTTTTCTAATGGTAGTTTTGAAGGTGATGAATGTGTCTGCAGTTCTAGAGTTCTCAGGTAGGGTGTTCCAGATTTTAGGGCCTTTGACATACATTGAATTTTTGTAAAGGTTTAGTCGGACATGGGGAATGTCGCAGAGATGTTTGTGTCTGGTGTTATGCCTGTGGGTTCTGTCACAACTATCAAGAAAGCGTTTTAGGTCAAGGTTTGATATTGGAGTTTAAGGTCCTGTAGATGTAGATTGCACGGTAGTAACTGTGGATGTACTGAACAGGGAGTAAGTTTAGATCTATGAAAAGTGGGGGAGGGGTGTTGCCAGAGATGGGATTTAGTGATTATTCTTACTGCAGCTTTTTGTTGGGTTATTATTGGCTTTAGGTGTGTTGCTGCAGTTGATCCCCAAGCACAAATAGCATAGGTGAGGTATGGATAAATAAGTGAGTGGTATAGTGTGAGAAGGGCGTTTTGCGGCACGTAGTATCGTATCTTGGAGAGGATCCCAACCGTTTTGGATACTTTTTTGGTTATGTGTTGGATATGAGTGCTGAAATTCAGGTTGTTGTCAAGGTATAGGCCTAGGAATTTGCCCTCATTATGTCTGGTAATTAGAGTGTTGTCGATCTTAATGTTAATTTGTGCATCTCCTGCTCTGCTACCAAACATAATATAGTAGGTTTTGTCAGTGTTAAGCGTAAGTTTATTGGCTGTCATCCAAGTCGATATTTTGATCAGCTCCTCGTTAACAATGGTGTTGAGGGTGGCAAGATTAGGGTGAGAGATGACATAAGTCGTGTCGTCAGCAAAGAGAATGGGTTTCAGGTGTTGGGATACGTTTGGAAGATCATTGATGTATATGAGGAAGAGCAGGGGACCAAGGACACTTCCCTGCGGAACTCCAGTATCAAGTGGCCGTGTTGTTGATGCTGTGTCTTTAATGGTAACATACTGATACCTATTAGTAAGGTAAGATTTGAAATAAGCAAGAGCATGGCCTCTTATACCGTAATGGTCAAGTTTGTGGAGTAGGATGTCGTGGTCTACTGTGTCAAAAGCTTTTCTTACCTAGAGTTTACCTGGAGAGAGTTTCGGGGGTCAACGCCCCCGCGGCCCGGTCTGTGACCAGGCCTCCTGGTGGATCAGCCCCTGATCAACCAGGCTGTTGCTGCTGGCTGCACGCAAACCAACGTACGAGCCACAGCCCGGCTGATCAGGAACTGACTTTAGGTGCTTGTCCAGTGCCAGCTTGAAGACTGCCAGGGGTCTGTTGGTAATCCCCCTTATGTGTGCTGGGAGGCAGTTGAACACTCTCGGGCCCCTGACACTTATTGTATGGTCTCTTAACGTGCTAGTGACACCCCTGCTTTTCATTGGGGGGATGGTGCATCGTCTGCCAAGTCTTTTGCTTTCGTAGTGAGTGATTTTCGTGTGCAAGTTCGGTACTAGTCCCTCTAGGATTTTCCAGGTGTATATAATCATGTATCTCTCCCTCCTGCGTTCCAGGGAATACAGGTTTAGAAACCTCAAGCGCTCCCAGTAATTGAGGTGTTTTATCTCCGTTATGCGCGCCGTGAAAGTTCTCTGTACATTTTCTAGGTCGGCAATTTCACCTGCCTTGAAAGGTGCTGTTAGAGTGCAGCAATATTCCACCCTAGATAGAACAAGTGACCTGAAGAGTGTCATCATGGGCTTGGCCTCCCTAGTTTTGAAGGTTCTTATTATCCATCCTGTCATTTTTCTAGCAGATGCGATTGATACAATGTTATGGTCCTTGAAGGTGAGATCCTCCGACATAATCACTCCCAGGTCTTTGACGTTGGTGTTTCGCTCTATTTTGTGGCCAGAATTTGTTTTGTACTCTGATGAAGATTTAATTTCCTCATGTTTACCATATCTGAGTAATTGAAATTTCTCATCGTTGAACTTCATATTGTTTTCCGCAGCCCACTGAAAGATTTGGTTGATGTCCGCCTGGAGCCTTGCAGTGTCTGCAATGGAGGACACTGTCATGCAGATTCGGGTGTCATCTGCAAAGGAAGACACGGTGCTGTGGCTGACATCCTTGTCTATGTCGGATATGAGGATGAGGAACAAGATGGGAGCTAGTACTGTGCCTTGTGGAACAGAGCTTTTCACCGTAGCTGCCTCGGACTTTACTCTGTTGACGACTACTCTCTGTGTTCTGTTAGTGAGGAAATTATAGATCCATCGACCGACTTTTCCTGTTATTCCTTTAGCACGCATTTTGTGCGCTATTACGCCATGGTCACACTTGTCGAAGGCTTTTGCAAAGTCTGTATATATTACATCTGCATTCTTTTTGTCTTCTAGTGCATTTAGGACCTTGTCGTAGTGATCCAATAGTTGAGACAGACAGGAGCGACCTGTTCTAAACCCATGTTGCCCTGGGTTGTGTAACTGATGGGTTTCTAGATGGGTGGTGATCTTGCTTCTTAGGACCCTTTCAAAGATTTTTGTGATATGGGATGTTAGTGCTATTGGTCTGTAGTTCTTTGCTATTGCTTTACTGCCCCCTTTGTGGAGTGGGGCTATGTCTGTTGTTTTTAGTAACTGAGGGACTACCCCCGTGTCCATGCTCCCTCTCCATAGGATGGAAAAGGCTCGTGATAGGGGCTTCTTGCAGTTCTTGATGAACACAGAGTTCCATGTGTCTGGCCCTGGGGCAGAGTGCATGGGCATGTCATTTATCGCCTGTTCGAAGTCATTTGGCGTCAGGATAACATCGGATAGGCTTGTGTTAATCAAATTTTGTGGCTCTCTCATAAAAAATTCATTTTGATCTTTGACTCTCAGTCTGGTTAGCGGCTTGTTAAAAACTGAGTCATATTGGGACTTGAGTAGCTCACTCATTTCCTTGCTGTCATCTGTGTAGGACCCATCTTGTTTAAGTAGGGGCCCAATACTGGACGTTGTTCTCGATTTTGATTTGGCATAGGAGAAGAAATACTTTGGGTTTCTTTCGATTTCATTTATGGCTTTTAGTTCTTCCCGCGATTCCTGACTCCTAAAGGATTCTTTTAGCTTAAGTTCGATGCTTGCTATTTCTCTGACCAGTGTCTCCCTACGCATTTCAGATATATTGACCTCTTTTAGCCGCTCTGTTATTCTTTCCGTCTCCTGTAAAGGGAGCGCCTGTCTCTTTCTATTTTACATCTACTCCTCCTTTTTCTTAGAGGAATAAGCCTTGTGCATACATCGAGTGCCACCGAGTTAATCTGTTCTAGGCATAAGTTGGGGTCTGTGTTGCTTAGTGTATCTTCCCAGCTTATATCGGTTAGGACTTGGTTCCACTTTATGTTTTTGTTATTGAAGTTGAATTTAGTGAATGCTCCCTCGTGACTAGTCTCATTTTGTCGGTCTGGGGCTCCACGCATACATGTCTGAACCTCAATTATGTTGTGATCTGAGTATATTGTTTTTGATATGGTGACATTTCTTATCAGATCATCATTGTTAGTGAAGATGAGGTCTAGTGTATTAGGTCAATAAAAATTCCTAGTGGATATTCCTTATTTTCCAATGCTGTGTAAAGCAGATCTAGCATTTTTATGATTGCATCATTAGTGCTTTTATTTGTCCTAAATCCAAATTGGCAGGGGGTTGAGTATGTTTTGTGCTGTTATAAATGAATATAGTCTCCTGTGCACGAGTTTCTCAAAGATTTTGGATAGCAATGGTAAGTTTGATATTGGCCTATAGTTGTTTAAGTCTGTAGGGTCAGCACCTTTATGTATTGGTGTAACCCTTGCCATCTTGAGTAGTTTCGGGAAGGTGCTAGTTTCTAGTGACTTGTTAAAAAGTAATGAAATAGCATGCGAAAGGATATGGGCTGCTCGCTTGTACAGTAATGGTGGGACATTAGACAGATTCCCTGAGTTGTTTTTAAGTGACTTTATAATCTCGGTGACTTCTGAGGGCTCAGTTGGTGCATGATAGAAGGAATTTGGGAAATTCCCATCTAGGTAGTCCCCGGCATGGTCATTAGTATGTGGGATTTTATTGGCGAGATTAGATCCTATGGTTGAGAAGAAGTCGTTTATCTTGTTAGCTGTGTCAGTGGGATGTAATGGTGTTTCATTAGGTTTAGTTAGGACAATATTCTTGTTTTTTTCAGTTTGTGGGTCCCTAGAATCTGAGAGAGTGTTTTCCAGGTCTTTTTTATATCTCCTCTAGTGTCTGTGAATCTACTGGAGTAGTATAGTTGTTTGGCTTTCTTTATTACTTTGGTGAGAGCTGATGAATAGTGTTTAAGAATATCTTTGTGTATTAAGCCCTGTCTATATTGCTTTTCATATTGGTGTTTCTTGTCAATGGATTTCAAAATGGTGCTGGTTAGCCATGGGCAACCAAGCCGTTTGTTTGTGATCTGTTTCGTTTTTATAGGACAATGTTTGTTGTATAGTCTAAGTAATTTGTTAAGAGAAATGTCTGTCCAGTCATCAATACCATTGGCCTTGGAGAATTCTGTAGGCCAGTCAACAATCTCTAGGTCAGTTGTGAACTTCCTTATTGAGGCCTCGTCATGGAGTCTAAATGAGACTTTGTTGTATTCAAGTGGTGATTTATTAATGTTAGTCAGGAGGAAGGTAGGGTAGTGGTCTGTAGTGCTATCTGTGATTATCCCTGATTTAAGGGGGGCTAGTATATTGGTCCATATGTGGTTTATTATGGTTGCACTTGTCTCAGTGAGCCTGGTTGGTTTAGTTATTGTTGGTATGAGAAGTGTGTTGTTCATATTGTTGATGAAATCAGAGTCACTTATTTCGAAATGCAGCAACACTGGCAGTTATCGAACTTGCTGTTAAATCTCAGAGTCGTAGTCGCGCAAAGTTACAAATGACCGAAAGAAACTCAAAAGTTTCTATGCCAATCAAAATTGAGAATAACGTATTAGTCCCTATTTTTGAAACAAGATGGTGTCTACATACGACAGCAGCGAGTTGGCCAAGTCCAATATGACTCAGTTTTAGCAAGTCGCTGCACCAGACTGAGAAAGTCGAAGATCGTAAAATGGCTTTTTATGAGAGTAAAGCTTACATCACGTTTGTCCGATGTTATACTTCGACGCTGTGCCTCGAACAGGCGATAGCGCTCATATTCTCGCCTTCAGGCCAGACTCTCAATCCCGTGTTCGAAGAACTTAAAGCCTTTTCCACCTTATGGAGCACGGACAGTGGGTCGTCCCACGTTACTAAAAAACAACAGACAGCAGCCACTCAGTAAACAGCAAAAGACAGTAGCACAACATCCTTCATATCATTCATCAGAGTACAAAACAAATTCTGGCAACAAAGTAGAGCGAAACACCAACGTCAAAGACCTGGAAGTGATCATGTCGGAGGATCTCACCTTCAAGGACCATAACATTGTATCAATCGCATCTGCTAGAAAAATGACAGGATGGATAATGAGAACCTTCAAAACTAGGGAGGCCAAGCCCATGATGACACTCTTCAGGTCACTTGTTCTATCTATGAGTTTACCTGGAGTTTACCTGGAGAGCATTCCGGGGGTCAACGCCCCCGCGGCCCGGTCTGTGACCAGGCCTCCTGGTGGATCAGAGCCTGATCAACCAGGCTGTTGCTGCTGGCTGCACGCAAACTAACGTACGAGCAACAGCCCGGCTGATCAGGAACTGACTTTAGGTGCTTGTCCAGTGCCAGCTTGAAGACTGCCAGGGGTCTGTTGGTAATCCCCCTTATGTGTGCTGGGAGGCAGTTGAACAGTCTCGGGCCCCTGACACTTATTGTATGGTCTTTTAACGTGCTAGTGACACCCCTGCTTTTCATTGGGGGGATGGTGCATCGTCTGCCAAGTGTTTTGCTTTCGTAGTTAGTGATTTTCGTGTGCAAGTTCGGTACTAGTCCCTCTAGGATTTTCCAGGTGTATATAATCATGTATCTCTCCCTCCTGCATTCCAGGGAATACAGGTTTAGGAACCTCAAGCGCTCCCAGTAATTGAGGTGTTTTATCTCCGTTATGCGCGCCGTGAAAGTTCTCTGTACACCTTGAAAGGTGCTGTTAGTGTGCAGCAATATTCCAGTCTAGATAGAACAAGTGACCTGAAGAGTGTCATCATGGGCTTGGCCTCCCTAGTTTTGAAGGTTCTCATTTTCCATCCCGTCATTTTTCTAGCAGATGCGATTGATACAATGTTATGGTCCTTGAAGGTGAGATCCTCCGACATGATCACTCCCAGGTCTTTGACGTTGGTGTTTCGCTCTATTTTGTGGCCAGAATTTGTTTTGTACTCTGATGAAGATTTAATTTCCTCATGTTTACCATATCTGAGTAATTGAAATTTCTCATCGTTGAACTTCATATTGTTTTCTGCAGCACACTGAAAGATTTGGTTGATGTCCGCCTGGAGCTTTGCAGTGTCTGCAATGGAAGACACTGTCATGCAGATTCGAGTGTCATCTGCAAAGGAAGACACGGTGCTGTGGTTGACATCCTTGTCTATGTCGGATATGAGGATGAGGAACAAGATGGGAGCGAGTACTGTGCCTTGTGGAACAGAGCTTTTCACCATAGCTGCCTTGGACTTTACTCTGTTGACGACTACTCTCTGTATTCTGTTAGTGAGGAAATTATAGATCCATCGACCGACTTTTCCTGTTATTCCTTTAGCACGCATTTTGTGCGCTATTACGCCATGGTCACACTTGTCGAAGGCTTTTGCAAAGTCTGTATATATTACATCTGCATTCTTTTTGTCTTCTAGTGCATTTAGGACCTTGTCGTAGTGATCCAATAGTTGAGACAGACAGGAGCGACCTGTTCTAAACCCATGTTGCCCTGGGTTGTGTAACTGATGGGTTTCTAGATGGGTGGTGATCTTGCTTCTTAGGACCCTTTCAAAGATTTTTATGATATGGGATGTTAGTGCTATTGGTCTGTAGTTCTTTGCTGTTGCTTTACTGCCCCCTTTGTGGAGTGGGGCTATGTCTGTTGTTTTTAGTAACTGAGGGACGACCCCCGTGTCCATGCTCCCTCTCCATAGGATGGAAAAGGCTCGTGATAGGGGCTTCTTGCAGTTTTTGATGAACACAGAGTTCCATGAGTCTGGCCCTGGGGCAGAGTGCATGGGCATGTCATTTATCGCCTGTTCGAAGTCATTTGGCGTCAGGATAACATCGGATAGGCTTGTGTTAATCAAATTTTGTGGCTCTCTCATAAAAAATTCATTTTGATCTTCGACTCTCAGTCTGGTTAGCGGCTTGCTAAAAACTAAGTCATATTGGGACTTGAGTAGCTCACTCATTTCCTTGCTGTCATCTGTGTAGGACCCATCTTGTTCAAGTAGGGGCCCAATACTGGACGTCGTTCTCGATTTTGATTTGGCATAGGAGAAGAAATACTTTGGGTTTCTTTTGATTTCATTTATGGCTTTTAGTTCTTCCCGCGATTCCTGACTCCTAAAGGATTCTTTTAGCTTAAGTTCGATGCTTGCTATTTCTCTGACCAGTGTCTCCCTACGCATTTCAGATATATTGACCTCTTTTAGCCGCTCTGTTATTCTTTTCCGTCGTCTGTAAAGGAAGCGCCTGTCTCTTTCTATTTTACATCTACTCCTCCTTTTTCTTAGAGGAATAAGCCTTGTGCATACATCGAGTGCCACCGAGTTAATCTGTTCTAGGCATAAGTTGGGGTCTGTGTTGCTTAGTATATCTTCCCAGCTTATATCGGTTAGGACTTGGTTTACTTGGTCCCACTTTATGTTTTTGTTATTGAAGTTGAATTTAGTGAATGCTCCCTCGTGACTAATCTCATTTTGTCGGTCTGGGGCTCCGCGCATACATGTCTGAACCTCAATTATGTTGTGATCTGAGTATATTGTTTTTGATATGGTGACATTTCTTATCAGATCATCATTGTTAGTGAAGATGAGGTCTAGTGTATTCTCCAGTCTAGTAGGCTCTATTATTTGCTGGTTTAAATTGAATTTTGTGCAGAGATTTAAAAGCTCGTGTGAGTGTGAGTTTTCATCAGAGCTGCCTCCTGGTGTTATTACTGCAACAATATTATTTGCTATATTCCTCCATTTTAGGTGCCTTAAGTTGAAATCCCCCAGGAGCAAGATGTTGGGTGCAGGAGCTGGAAGATTTTCCAGACAGTGGTCAATTTTTAACAGCTGTTCCTGGAATTGCTGGGATGTTGCATCCGGAGGCTTGTAGACTACCACAATGACTAGGTTTTGGTTCTCGACCTTTACTGCTAAAACTTCCACTACATCATTTGAGGCATTTAGCAGTTCTGTGCAAACAAGTGACTCTGCAATGTACAGGCCAACCCCCCCCCCCCTTTTGCCTGTTCACTCTGTCACATCTGTATAGGTTGTAACCTGGGATCCATATTTCGTTGTCCAAGTGATCCTTTATGTGGGTCTCAGTGAAAGCCGCGAACATTGCCTTTGCCTCTGCAAGCAGTCCACGGATGAAAGGTATTTTGTTGTTTGTTGCTGGCTTTAGACCCTGTATATTTGCAAAGAAGAATGTTATCGGACTGGTGGTATTGTTGATACTGGGGGGGATTTTTTTTCCGGCATTAGTATCTGTATCTGTTGGTTTGGAGTGGAGGCCATCGACTGTGGTTCCACTCCAGGAATGACTGGATTTGGTGTACGATTTCTGCCATTTCCTGCCAGTTTTTTTTTCCTTCCTGGCACTAAAAGACCTCTCCCTCTTGAGTGGCTGTGGCTACCCAGGTTTTCCCATGGCCTGGATGTTTTGTATCTTTTTGTCCCCTTTAGATGGTATGCCTGGCAATTTAAGTTATAGCACAGTCTTTCCTGTACTGAAGAGGTACACAGTTCAGGGTGAAAAAGCTTACAGGAAGGGAGTTTGCATTTTCCTGTTGTCATATGGGCATGGCATTTTCTAGGGTGGTCATAGTTGCACGTCCCATCTGTTTTTCCAGATTTCCCATGCCAGCAGATACCGAGTGCATAGTATGTGCACAGGCTTGGTTTCCGTTTGCCTTGGGTTTCTGTGACTGTATTCCTTGTTGGTGCATGTTTCCCTGTCTTACTTCTATCCTCCCTAGCACCAACAATGGAGCTCCCACCAGTTGTTTTTGGTAATATATCCTCACTATTGCTAGTGGAGTCCTCTTGTTTGCTATTTCCTGCGGTATTTCTAGTTTGCAATATTGGTTTTATCTTATCTTTGACTACAATTGTTTCCCTACTATGGCTCCTGTCCCCTATGAGGTTATTTATATGTATTCCTTCCTGCGTATAATTCCCGACTACCTGGACAAAATCTCCAGCTTCACCATTACTGTCTCCCAGGACAGCATCTCCAGCTTCACCATTACTGTCTCCCAGGACAGCATCTCCAGCTTCACCATTACTGTCTCCCAGGACAGCACCTCCAGCTTCACCATTTCTGTCTCCCAGGACAGCACCTCCAGCTTCACCATTACTGTCTCCCAGGACAGCACTATCAGCCCCACATTTACTGACTACCAGGACATCATCTCCAGCCTTACAGTTTCTGACTACATGGCCAGTATCAAGGGCAGTACCATTCAGCCCAGACTTTTTATGTTCCCATCTGTTGTAGAAAGCTTCCAGGTTTTCTATGAAAGCAGCTTTGATGTTGACCTCTTTTAATACCCTTGTGATTTTAGTCCACAGATTTATCTCATTTGGGCATACCCAAAAACACTTCCCTGTTTTAATACTGCTTGTAGCTAGTTCTTGGATATCTGCACAAGGGGCGTGACACCAATTTCCACAAAAATGACAATTTATGCATGTGGAAGCCCGTTTGTTTGACTGACCACAGACTACACACAGCTTCATAATGATTTGGATGGTTGATTTACTGCAATTCTACTAGCAACCTCTTGAATATTCTATTAATAACCTTAAATGAAGCTCTAGCTATTTGTATTTCTGTTTCTAACTGTTTTTGTATATTGGACAGCTTACCATGCACGTTACCTGGAGTTTACCTGGAGAGAGTTTCGGGGGTCAACGCCCCCGCGGCCCGGTCTGTGACCAGGCCTCCTGGTGGATCAGCGCCTGATCAACCAGGCTGTTGCTGCTGGCTGCACGCAAACCAACGTACGAGCCACAGCCCGGCTGATCAGGAACTGACTTTAGGTGCTTGTCCAGTGCCAGCTTGAAGACTGCCAGGGGTCTGTTGGTAATCCCCCTTATGTGTGCTGGGAGGCAGTTGAACACTCTCGGGCCCCTGACACTTATTGTATGGTCTCTTAACGTGCTAGTGACACCCGTGCTTTTCATTGGGGGGATGGTGCATCGTCTGCCAAGTCTTTTGCTTTCGTAGTGAGTGATTTTCGTGTGCAAGTTCGGTACTAGTCCCTCTAGGATTTTCCAGGTGTATATAATCATGTATCTCTCCCTCCTGCGTTCCAGGGAATACAGGTTTAGAAACCTCAAGCGCTCCCAGTAATTGAGGTGTTTTATCTGCGTTATGCACGCCGTGAAAGTTCTCTGTACATTTTCTAGGTCGGCAATTTCACCTGCCTTGAAAGGTGCAGTTAGAGTGCAGCAATATTCCAGCCTAGATAGAACAAGTGACCTGAAGAGTGTCATCATGGGCTTGGCCTCCCTAGTTTTGAAGGTTCTCATTATCCATCCTGTCATTTTTCTAGCAGATGCAATTGATACAATGTTATGGTCCTTGAAGGTGAGATCCTCCGACATAATCACTCCCAGGTCTTTGACGTTGGTGTTTCGCTCTATTTTGTGGCCAGAATTTGTTTTGTACTCTGATGAAGATTTAATTTCCTCATGTTTACCATATCTGAGTAATTGAAATTTCTCATCGTTGAACTTCATATTGTTTTCTGCAGCCCACTGAAAGATTTGGTTGATGTCCGCCTGGAGCCTTGCAGTGTCTGCAATGGAAGACACTGTCATGCAGATTCGGGTGTCATCTGCAAAGGAAGACACGGTGCTGTGGCTGACATCCTTGTCTATGTCGGATATGAGGATGAGGAACAAGATGGGAGCTAGTACTGTGCCTTGTGGAACAGAGATTTTCACCGTAGCTGCCTCGGACTTTACTCTGTTGACGACTACTCTCTGTGTTCTGTTAGTGAGGAAATTATAGATCCATCGACCGACTTTTCCTGTTATTCCTTTAGCGCGCATTTTGTGCGCTATTACGCCATGGTCACACTTGTCGAAGGCTTTTGCAAAGTCTGTATATATTACATCTGCATTCTTTTTGTCTTCTAGTGCATTTAGGACCTTGTCGTAGTGATCCAGTAGTTGAGACAGACAGGAGCGATCTGTTCTAAACCCATGTTGCCCTGGGTTGTGTAACTGATGGGTTTCTAGATGGGTGGTGATCTTGCTTCTTAGGACCCTTTCAAAGATTTTTATGATATGGGATGTTAGTGCTATTGGTCTGTAGTTCTTTGCTGTTGCTTTACTGCCCCCTTTGTGGAGTGGGGCTATGTCTGTTGTTTTTAGTAACTGAGGGACGACCCCCGTGTCCATGCTCCCTCTCCATAGGATGGAAAAGGCTCGTGATAGGGGCTTCTTGCAGTTTTTGATGAACACAGAGTTCCATGTGTCTGGCCCTGGGGCAGAGTGCATGGGCATGTCATTTATCGCCTGTTCGAAGTCATTTGGCGTCAGGATAACATCGGATAGGCTTGTGTTAATCAAATTTTGTGACTCTCTCATAAAAAATTCATTTTGATCTTCGACTCTCAGTCTGGTTAGCAGCTTGCTAAAAACTGAGTCATATTGGGACTTGAGTAGCTCACTCATTTCCTTGCTGTCATCTGTGTAGGACCCATCTTGTTTAAGTAGGGGCCCAATACTGGACGTTGTTCTCGATTTTGATTTGGCATAGGAGAAGAAATACTTTGGGTTTCTTTCGATTTCATTTATGGCTTTTAGTTCTTCCCGCGATTCCTGACTCCTAAAGGATTCTTTTAGCTTAAGTTCGATGCTTGCTATTTCTCTGCCCAGTGTCTCCCTGCGCATTTCAGATATATTGACCTCTTTTAGCCGCTCTGTTATTCTTTTCCGTCGCCTGTAAAGGGAGCGCCTGTCTCTTTCTATTTTACATCTACTCCTCCTTTTTCTTAGAGGAATAAACCTTGTGCATACATCGAGTGCCACCGAGTTAATCTGTTCTAGGCATAAGTTTGGGTCTGTGTTGCTTAGTATATCTTCCCAGCTTATATCGGTTAGGACTTGGTTTACTTGGTCCCACTTTATGTTTTTGTTATTGAAGTTGAATTTGGTGAATGCTCCCTCGTGACTAGTCTCATTTTGTCGGTCTGGGGCTCCACGCATACATGTCTGAACCTCAATTATGTTGTGATCTGAGTATATTGTTTTTGATATGGTGACATTTCTTATCAGATCATCATTGTTAGTGAAGATGAGGTCTAGTGTATTCTCCAGTCTAGTAGGCTCTATTATTTGCTGGTTTAAATTGAATTTTGTGCAGAGATTTAAAAGCTCGTGTGAGTGTGAGTTTTCATCAGAGCTGCCTCCTGGTGTTATTACTGCAACAATATTATTTGCTATATTCCTCCATTTTAGGTGCCTTAAGTTGAAATCCCCCAGGAGCAAGATGTTGGGTGCAGGAGCTGGAAGATTTTCCAGACAGTGGTCAATTTTTAACAGCTGTTCCTGGAATTGCTGGGATGTTGCATCCGGAGGCTTGTAGACTACCACAATGACTAGGTTTTGGTTCTCGACCTTTACTGCTAAAACTTCCACTACATCATTTGAGGCATTAAGCAGTTCTGTGCAAACAAGTGACTCTGCAATGTACAGGCCAACCCCCCCCCCCTTTTGCCTGTTCACTCTGTCACATCTGTATAGGTTGTAACCTGGGATCCATATTTCGTTGTCCAAGTGATCCTTTATGTGGGTCTCAGTGAAAGCCGCGAACATTGCCTTTGCCTCTGCAAGCAGTCCACGGATGAAAGGTATTTTGTTGTTTGTTGCTGGCTTTAGACCCTGTATATTTGCAAAGAAGAATGTTATCGGACTGGTGGTATTGTTGGTACTGGGGGGGGATTTTTTTTCCGGCATTAGTATCTGTATCTGTTGGTTTGGAGTGGAGGCCATCGACTGTGGTTCCACTCCAGGAATGACTGGATTTGGTGTACGATTTCTGCCATTTCCTGCCAGTTTTTTTTCCTTCCTGGCACTAAAAAACCTCTCCCTCTTGAGTGGCTGTGGCTACCCAGGTTTTCTCATGGCCTGGATGTTTTGTATCTTTTTGTCCCCTTTAGATGGTATGCCTGGCAATTTAAGTTATAGCACAGTCTTTCCTGTACTGAAGAGGTACACATTTCAGGGTGAAAAAGCTTACAGGAAGGGAGTTTGCATTTTCCTGTTGTCATATGGGCATGGCATTTTCTAGGGTGGTCATAGTTGCATGTCCCATCTGTTTTTCCAGATTTCCCAAGCCAGCAGATACCAAGTGCATAGTATGTGCACAGGCTTGGTTTCCGCTTGCCTTGGGTTTCTGTGACTGTATTCCCTGTTGGTGCATGTTTCCCTGTCTTACTTCTATCCTCCCTAGCACCAACAATGGAGCTCCCACCAGTTGTTTTTGGTAATTTATCCTCACTATTGCTATTTGAGTCCTCTTGTTTGCTATTTCCTGCGGTATTTCTAGTTTGCAATATTGGTTTTATCTTATCTTTGACTACACTTGTTTCCCTACCATGGCTCCTGTCCCCTATGAGGTCATTTATATGTATTCCTTCCTGCGTATAATCCCCGACTACCTGGACAAAATCTCCAGCTTCACCATTACTGTCTCCCAGGACAGTATCTCCAGCTTCACCATTTCTGTCTCCCAGGACAGCACCTCCAGCTTCACCATTACTGTCTCCCAGGACAGCACTATCAGCCCCACATTTACTGACTACCAGGACATCATCTCCAGCCTTACAGTTTCTGACTACATGGCCAGTATCAAGGGCAGTACCATTCAGCCCAGACTTTTTATGTTCCCATCTGTTGTAGAAAGCTTCCAGGTTTTCTATGAAAGCAGCTTTGATGTTGACCTCTTTTAATACCCTTGTGATTTTAGTCCACAGATTTATCTCATTTGGGCATACCCAAAAACACTTCCCTGTTTTAATACTGCTTGTAGCTAGTTCTTGGATATCTGCACAAGGGGCGTGACACCAATTTCCACAAAAATGACAATTTATGCATGTGGAAGCCCGTTTGTTTGACTGACCACAGACTACACACAGCTTCATAATGATTTGAATGGTTGATTTACTGCAATTCTACTAGCAACCTCTTGAATATTCTATTAATAACCTTAAATGAAGCTCTAGCTATTTGTATTTCTGTTTCTAACTCTTTTTGTATATTGGACAGCTTACCGTCACGTTCCTGATTTTTAATGTTTGTGTTTATAAGGGCGCCTACAACCCCATCCGTTTACAGTCTGCTTTATTGTCCAACGAAACTGTTTGAAACCAGTTCCGGGTTCGGACCAGTCAAGGGTTCGGACCAGTCAAGGGTTCGGACCAGTCAAGGGTTCGGACCAGTCAAGGGTTCGGACCAGTCGATCTGCTCTGATCAGTGGGTCACTTATTTAAAACATACTGGTCGGTGATTTGAGCTAACACATGAAGGATCTACTGGAAATTATCTACCCGAGTAATATGTGATTTGACTGATACAAAAGTATAACTTGCGTGTTGAAGAGCCGGTGATATCTGGTAGCTCCTACAATGTTTGTGTTTATAAGGGCGCCTACAACCCCATCCGTTTACAGTCTGCTTTATTGTCCAATGAAACCGTTTGAAACCAGTCCAGGGTTTGGACCAGTCAAGGGTTCGGACCAGTCAAGGGTTCGGACCAGTCAAGGGTTCGGACCAGTCGATCTGATCTGATCAGTGGGTCGCTTATTTAAAACATACTGGTCGGTGATTTGGGCTAACACATGAAGGATCTACTGGAAATTATCTACCCGAGTAATATGTGATTTGATTGATACAAAAGTATAACTTGCGTGTTGAAGAGCCGGTGACTGCTGGCAGCTCCTACAATGACGAACGGTCGACCTCCACCCTTGTTTATCAATCGCTGTATCTAGCTTTTCTATTTTTTTTCCGTCTCCACCACAATAAATGCTATATTATCACTATAGTTGACTGGTGCAAATTTTGGAGGAAGGACGCTTTTTCTGTAGTAATATTTGCTTCTCGTTGTGTATATTGCGACCGCTGGTAACTACAGGTTATATGAAAATCACAGTATATGTCTGGTATTTCAAGAAAAAAGAAACTAATGAAAGTCACTCCACTCCACTAAGTACCATTATAATACTGGTTAGTTGCTACTACAACACTGTATTCTGCTATTCACTGGTATCACTAGATATCAGGCTGGAGTATTGCTGCACACTAACGGCACCTTTCAAGGCAGGTGAAATTGCCGACCTAGAAAATGTACAGAGAACTTTCACGGCGCGCATAACGGAGATAAAACACCTCAATTACTGGGAGCGCTTGAGGTTCCTGAACCTGTATTCCCTGGAACGCAGGAGGGAGAGATACATGATTATATACACCTGGACTAGTACCGAACTTGCACACGAAAATCGCTCACTACGAAAGCAAAAGACTTGGCAGACGATGCACCATCCCCCCAATGAAAAGCAGGGGTGTCACTAGCACGTTAAGAGACCATACAATAAGTGTCAGGGGCCCGAGACTGTTCAACTGCCTCCCAGCACACATAAGGGGGATTACCAACAGACCCCTGGCAGTCTTCAAGCTGGCACTGGACAAGCACCTAAAGTCAGTTCCTGATCAGCCGTGCTGTGGCTCGTACGTTAGTTTGCGTGCAGCCAGCAGCAACAGCCTGGTTGATCAGGCTCTGATCCACCAGGAGGCCTGGTCACAGACCGGGCCGCGGGGGCGTTGACCCCCGGAACTCTCTCCAGGTAAACAGGCTGATCATCTAGTAAGCCAAGGTTGATGTTGAAGTCTCCAGCTAAGAGAAGGTGGTGCTTATTCATTTGTCTGTTTGTTATTAGTGACTTTAATTTCTCACTGAAATCTGGGATGTTTGTGTGAGGTATCCGGTAAATGGCACCGATTGTTATAGGTGTCTTAAGGTTTTTTTACGGTAAAATTAGCAAAAATGTATTCCCCATATTCATCACTAAAGCATGTGGTGCTAATACAAGATAATTGGTTAGAGTAATAGATTGCAATACCACCCCCAACTTGGTATGGTCTGCAGTTGTGAATTGCTGTGTATCCTGGTAGAGGGTAGATATCTATTGTGTCCTGCTTAAGCCAGGTCTCAGTAAGAATAATGCAGGAGAAGGGTGTCTTTAGTGATTCAAGGAGTGCCAGGAGGTCATCATAGTGTTTGCTTAAGGATCTGATGTTGTAATTAAATACTGATAGGCTTTTAGCATTGTTTAGGATAGTGCTGGCTTGTGATGCTGTGTAATAAAGGCAGTTACTTTCCAATAGGTTTTGATTGTGTGTCAGATTATGGAGGTTTAGATCAGGGTCAACGTGATCAATCATCTTCTAGGTTTAAATTATGGTTATTTATATCCTGAGTTATGTGTTGAGTTCTAGTACTGATATCTGTAGTGGTGGGAAGCTTGGATAAGTATATAGCTAGAGTATTTTGGTCATATAGAGTATAGTCACTACTACACATAATGAAGTTGATGTTGTCTATGTGTTGTGCTGGAATGAACTAAAGTACAACTAGGTATAAGCTAGTAATATAAAAATACAAATTTAAAATAGAACAAGACTCTCACTTGTAATTGCACTAAGGTGTAATATAATGACTTTTGTGAAGTCTATGAATAAAGAATTCATTTGGATTGTCTACTCTTAGTCTGGGCAGTTTACTAGTTTACATCCTTTCTTTCTTTTTCTTAATGGAATGTGTCTTGAGCAGATCTCAAGAACCACAGAATTCATTTTTTATTCAAGGCAAATGCTCGGATCCGTGTTGTTCAGGATATCTTCCCAGCTTGTTTTATTTAGGACTTGGTTTACTTGATTCCATTGTATGCTTTTGTTATTGAAATTGAATTTCGTGAAGAGACCTTCATGACTGCTCTCAGTTTGCCGGTCCGGAGACCTGTGCATACATGTCTGTACCTCCATTATGTTGTGATCTGAGTAGTTGAAGTTTTGGAGGTAAAGATTGAAGACCAAAACCTTATCATTGTGGTCCCCTCAAGGAAGGTTCCTTGATGTTGGTGAGGGACTCTTGATTTAGGGAATTGGCCCGGTGGTCTGGTGGCTAAAACTCCCTCTTCACACACTGAGGGCCCGGGTTCGATTCCCGGCGGGTGGAAATTCCGACACGTTTCCTTACACCTATTGTCCTGTTCACCTAGCAGCAAATAGGTACCTGGGTGTTAGTCGACTGGTGTAGGTCGCATCCTGGGGGACAAGATTAAGGACCCCAATGGAAATAAGTTAGACAGTCCTCGATGACGCACTAACTTTCTTGGGTTATCCTGGGTGGCTAACCCTCCGGGGTTAAAAATCCGAACGAAATCTTATCTTATCTTATCTTATCTTAACTGTGCTCCAGTTCCCCGAATTAAGCCTGAATGCCTTCCACATCCCCCCCCCAGGCGCTGTATAATCCTCCGGGTTTAGCGCTTCCCCTTGGATTATAATAATAATAATTATCATTGTGGTGGTAGACAAGCCTCCAGATGCAACTTCCCAGCAATTCCAGGAGCAGCTTGTGAAAATTGACCACTGTCTGGAAAATCTCTCAACTCTTGCCGCAAACATCTTACTACTAGGAGATTTCAACTTGAGACACCTAAAATGGAGGAGCATAGCAAATGTTTTAGCAGAGGTCACCCCAGGAGGCAGCTCAGATGAAAATTCACACACACACAAAATATTAAATCTCTGCACCAAATTCACCTTAAACCAGCAAACAGTAGGGCCTACAAGACTAGAAAATACGCTGGACCTCATCTTCACTAACAACGACGATTTGATACGTAATATAACTGTATCAAAGACAATACACTCAAATCACAACATAATAGAGGTACAGACATGCATGCACAGGGCTTCTGACCAGCAAAATGTGAGCAGTCATGAAGGTCTCTTTACGAAATTCAATTTCAATAACAAAAACATACAATGGGATCAAGTAAACCATGTCCTAAACGAAACCAGCTGGGAAGATATCTATGGAAAATTTATAAGGGGTTACCTGTATGTACCTCAACATTACATTCATACAAGTAATCTCATTGGGAGACAACAACCATATTGTTTACCGTAGTCACCCCGTGTAGACATGTGAGAAAACATAGCCACCCCTGGTCACTGCAGGTGGGTCCTTCGACCTCACAATCTTACCCATATCTATCCGAGACCAGTATGAATTGGATAGCACCCGCAAGTACGGCACTAATTAATTGTGGACTGTATAGATTATATTAGTTTAACTGAATGAAGGGGGAGGGGAGTAGATTACGCATGTATATATCAAGGGAAAACACTTGTATACTGTAATACCACCACTTACCAGATTTTCTCTGGTGGTCACTTGATGTAGCTGGATCACCCAAAACCTATCCAATTACAACATACCTAACTGGCCAGTATCAGTCTGCTATAACTAGAAAGGTTACTTAACTGAATGTACAATAATGCATGCAACCATATGACCTGTCTTTGTAATACTCACTTGTACTTTATAGTAATCTGTTTACATTAATGTTTTATCACTGATTTCATCATTGCTTAGTTAATCTTAAGTTAATTTTAAGCCAGCCCGTAATGCTATGCATAGTATAAGTGGCTTTGGCATGCTGCTCTTATCTGTATTTTTTTTGTACCTCTGTTTACCTGGAGTTTACCTGGAGAGAGTTTCGGGGGTCAACGCCCCCGCGGCCCGGTCTGTGACCAGGCCTCCTGGTGGATCAGCCCCTGATCAACCAGGCTGTTGCTGCTGGCTGCACGCAAACCAATGTACGAGCCACAGCCCGGCTGATCAGGAACTGACTTTAGGTGCTTGTCCAGTGCCAGCTTGAAGACTGCCAGGGGTCTGTTGGTAATCCCCCTTATGTGTGCTGGGAGGCAGTTGAACAGTCTCGGGCCCCTGACACTTATTGTATGGTCTCTTAACGTGCTAGTGACACCCCTGCTTTTCATTGGGGGGATGGTGCATCGTCTGCCAAGTCTTTTGATTTCGTAGTGAGTGATTTTCGTGTGCAAGTTCGGTACTAGTCCCTCTAGGATTTTCCAGGTGTATATAATCATGTATCTCTCCCTCCTGCATTCCAGGGAATACAGGTTTAGAAACCTCAAGCGCTCCCAGTAATTGAGGTGTTTTATCTCCGTTATGCGCGCCGTGAAAGTTCTCTGTACATTTTCTAGGTCGGCAATTTCACCTGCCTTGAAAGGTGCTGTTAGAGTGCAGCAATATTCCAGCCTAGATAGAACAAGTGACCTGAAGAGTGTCATCATGGGCTTGGCCTCCCTAGTTTTGAAGGTTCTCATTATCCATCCTGTCATTTTTCTAGCAGATGCAATTGATACAATGTTATGGTCCTTGAAGGTGAGATCCTCCGACATAATCACTCCCAGGTCTTTGACGTTGGTGTTTCGCTCTATTTTGTGGCCAGAATTTGTTTTGTACTCTGATGAAGATTTAATTTCCTCATGTTTACCATATCTGAGTAATTGAAATTTCTCATCGTTGAACTTCATATTGTTTTCTGCAGCCAACTGAAAGATTTGGTTGATGTCCGCCTGGAGCCTTGCAGTGTCTGCAATGGAAGACACTGTCATGCAGATTCGGGTGTCATCTGCAAAGGAAGACACGGTGCTGTGTCTGACATCCTTGTCTATGTCGGATATGAGGATGAGGAACAAGATGGGAGCTAGTACTGTGCCTTGTGGAACAGAGCTTTTCACCGTAGCTGCCTCGGACTTTACTCTGTTGACGACTACTCTCTGTGTTCTGTTAGTGAGGAAATTATAGATCCATCGACCGACTTTTCCTGTTATTCCTTTAGCGCGCATTTTGTGCGCTATTACGCCATGGTCACACTTGTCGAAGGCTTTTGCAAAGTCTGTATATATTACATCTGCATTCTTTTTGTCTTCTAGTGCATTTAGGACCTTGTCGTAGTGATCCAGTAGTTGAGACAGACAGGAGCGACCTGTTCTAAACCCATGTTGCCCTGGGTTGTGTAACTGATGGGTTTCTAGATGGGTGGTGATCTTGCTTCTTAGGACCCTTTCAAAGATTTTTATGATATGGGATGTTAGTGCTATTGGTCTGTAGTTCTTTGCTGTTGCTTTACTGCCCCCTTTGTGGAGTGGGGCTATGTCTGTTGTTTTTAGTAACTGAGGGCCGACCCCCGTGTCCATGCTCCCTCTCCATAGGATGGAAAAGGCTCATGATAGGGGCTTCTTGCAGTTCTTGATGAACACAGAGTTCCATGAGTCTGGCCCTGGGGCAGAGTGCATGGGCATGTCATTTATCGCCTGTTCGAAGTCATTTGGCGTCAGGATAACATCGGATAGGCTTGTGTTAATCAAATTTTGTGGCTCTCTCATAAAAAATTTATTTTGATCTTCGACTCTCAGTCTGGTTAGCGGCTTGCTAAAAACTGAGTCATATTGGGACTTGAGTAGCTCACTCATTTCCTTGCTGTCATCTGTGTAGGACCCATCTTGTTTAAGTAGGGGCCCAATACTGGACGTTGTTCTCGATTTTGATTTGGCATAGGAGAAGAAATACTTTGGGTTTCTTTCGATTTCATTTATGGCTTTTAGTTCTTCCCGCGATTCCTGACTCCTAAAGGATTCTTTTAGCTTAAGTTCGATGCTTGCTATTTCTCTGACCAGTGTCTCCCTGCGCATTTCAGATATATTGACCTCTTTTAGCCGCTCTGTTATTCTTTTCCGTCGCCTGTAAAGGGAGCGCCTGTCTCTTTCTATTTTACATCTACTCCTCCTTTTTCTTAGAGGAATAAGCCTTGTGCATACATCGAGTGCCACCGAGTTAATCTGTTCTAGGCATAAGTTTGGGTCTGTGTTGCTTAGTATATCTTCCCAGCTTATATCGGTGTGCTCAAATTGTAATAAATAAACAAATAAAAAAAAATAAAATAAAACTGTGGGTGATTGACGCTCCTTATTTCCTCCATTCACCATCTCATTTCGATGTCCTGCTACACCGATACGGTTCTTATTCCAGCAGGACGAGGTATCCGTTGGTTTGTCCCAGCTTAGAAGTCGCGATTCCATAAAAACTTCACTATCCTCGGGACAGGAACCACAAGGTTAACATGTGCACACACACTCTGGGAATGACAGCTCATATCGCTTCAACGATTCCTTAACTTAGTGTTATTATCACTGATTATTTCACAGCCCACCATACGGTTTAACGTCTCATAACTAGTATACATGTTAGAGGTCGCTCTATTAAGATCTGAGACCGATGAGTGATGATTAAATCACGGGTATTTTCCCCTGAACACACTCCATGGCATCTACAATTATTCACACATTTTACCACTTATTCCAGCAGTCCCATAAATCACGTTCCCTCACTCTTCACCAGGAACAGTTACGACACTTCCTATTATGAAGTGAGGCCTATATTAATCCTTAGGCCGCCATGAATGCCAATTTCCTGGTCCCATGCTTTCCCAGCCTCTTAACTCCATTCAAAACACTCCCACACCCGATGCCCCGTCTCGACCTGCCCCCTGCCCATCAGCGCAGGCGCAGAGCTTCCCTGTTGGTTCTATTCCATTTTCAAATACATTTTTTGACCCATATCAATGCATTAAGCACCTATTAGGCACTATAGCTTTGGAAAATTAAAATATTTTCCACAATATCCTAAAATACATGCATCCAAATATTTGCCTTGAAAAAATGAATTTTGTGTATCTTGAGATCTGTTCAAGACACATTCCATTAAGAAAAAGAAAGAGAAGATGTAAACTAGAAAGAGAGAGACGCTCCCTATACAGATGAAGGTGAAGAGTCAGAGACCCCAAGGACCCCAAGGACCCCAAAGGACCCCAAGGACCCCAAAGGACCCCAATGGAAATAAGTCACTCTGTCTTGACTTTTTTGGGTTATCCTAGGTTCTCTACACATATGCTGCTATGTATGATAATTCTATGTAACTGTATTTGTGTATACCTGAATAAACTTACTTACTTACTTACTTACTAGCTGCTGAGTTAGGTTAATATATCTGAAATACGAAGGGAGGCACTAGTCAATGAAATTGCAAATATCAAACTTAAGCTGAAGGAATCTTATAGGAGACAAGAATCACAGGAAGAACTAAAAGCCATAAAGGAAATTGAAAAAATCCAAAATACTTCTTCTCTTATGCCAAATCTAAGGGAAAAACAACATC
The DNA here is from genome assembly GCF_038502225.1 of Cherax quadricarinatus. Taxonomy (NCBI): domain Eukaryota; kingdom Metazoa; phylum Arthropoda; class Malacostraca; order Decapoda; family Parastacidae; genus Cherax; species Cherax quadricarinatus. The sequence goes on from NC_091330.1 coordinate 19,138,792, forward strand.
CAGTATTGGGCCCCTGCTTAGGCGGGATGGGACATACACAGAAGATAGCCAAGAAATGAATGAGATACTAAAGTCCCAATATGTTCAGCAAGCCACTGCCCCCTCAAAGGGTCGACAATCCAAATGAATTCTTTATGAACGAAACCCAAAATTTGGTCATCCCAAAAATCTCGGATATTATTCTAACTCCACAAGACTTTGAAGAGGCAATTAATGACATGCCTATGCACTCTGCCCCAGGCCCAGACTAGTGGAACTCCGTGTTCATCAAGAATTGCAAAATGCTCCTATCGTGTGCCTTAAGCATTTTATGGAGAGGGAGCATGGACACAGGAGTCATCCCACACGCTAAAAACAACACACATAGCCCCACTCCACAAAGGTGGCAGTAAAGTGATTGCAAAGAACTACAGACTGATAGCACTAACATCCCATATCACAAAAAATTTTCAGAGGGTTCTAAGAAGCAAGATAGCCAACCACCTCGATACCCATCAATTACACAACCCAGGGCAACGTGGGTTTACAGCAGGTCATTCCTCCCTGTCCCAGCTACTGGACCACTATGACAAGGTCCTGGATGCTGTAGATGATAAACAAAATACAGATGCAGTATACACAGACTTTGCAAAAGCTTTCGACAAATGTGACTATAGTGTAATAGCACACAAAATGTGAGATAAAGGAAGAACAGGAAAAGTTGGTAGATGGATCTACTACTTCCTGACAAATAGAACACAAAGAATAATAGTAAACAGAGTAAAGTCCCAGGCAGCCACGGGAAAGAGCTCTGTTCCACAAGGCACAGTACTCGCTCCCATTCTATTCCTCATCCTCATTTCTGACATAGACAGAGATGTAAGCTGTAGCTCCGTGTCCTCCTTTGCGGATGACCCCTGCCAATTTGGATTCAGGAAAAATAAAAGCACTAACGATGCAATTATAAAAATGCTAGATCTGCTTTACACAGCATTGGAAAATAGGGAATATCCACTAGGAATTTTTATTTATTTTTTTTTTTTTTTTTTTTTTTTTATCACACTGGCCGATTCCCACCAAGGCAGGGTGGCCCGAAAAAGAAAAACTTTCACCATCATTCACTCCATCACTGTCTTGCCAGAAGGGTGCTTTACACTACAGTTTTTAAACTGCAACATTAACACCCCTCCTTCAGAGTGCAGGCACTGTACTTCCCATCTCCAGGACTCAAGTCCGGCCTGCCGGTTTCCCTGAATCCCTTCATAAATGTTACTTTGCTCACACTCCAACAGCACGTCAAGTATTAAAAACCATTTGTCTCCATTCACTCCTATCAAACACGCTCATGCATGCCTCCTGGAAGTCCAAGCCCCTCGCACACAAAACCTCCTTTACCCCCTCCCTCCAACCTTTCCTAGGCCGACCCCTACCCCGCCTTCCTTCCACTACAGACTGATACACTCTTGAAGTCATTCTGTTTCGCTCCATTCTCTCTACATGTCCGAACCACCTCAACAACCCTTCCTCAGCCCTCTGGACAACAGTTTTGGTAATCCCACACCTCCTCCTAACTTCCAAACTACGAATTCTCTGCATTATATTCACACCACACATTGCCCTCAGACATGACATCTCCACTGCCTCCAGCCTTCTCCTCGCTGCAACATTCATCACCCATGCTTCACACCCATATAAGAGCGTTGGTAAAACTATACTCTCATACATTCCCCTCTTTGCCTCCAAGGACAAAGTTCTTTGTCTCCACAGACTCCTAAGTGCACCACTCACTCTTTTTCCCTCATCAATTCTATGATTCACCTCATCTTTCATAGACCCATCCGCTGACACGTCCACTCCCAAATATCTGAATACGTTCACCTCCTCCATACTCTCTCCCTCCAATCTGATATTCAATCTTTCATCACCTAATCTTTTTGTTATCCTCATAACCTTACTCTTTCCTGTATTCACCTTTAATTTTCTTCTTTTGCACACCCTACCAAATTCATCCACCACTCTCTGCAACTTCTCTTCAGAATCTCCCAAGAGCACAGTGTCATCAGCAAAGAGCAGCTGTGACAACTCCCACTTTGTGTGTGATTCTTTATCTTTTAACTCCACGCCTCTTGCCAAGACCCTCGCATTTACTTCTCTTACAACCCCATCTATAAATATATTAAACAACCACGGTGACATCACACATCCTTGTCTAAGGCCTACTTTTACTGGGAAAAAATTTCCCTCTTTCCTACATACTCTAACTTGAGCCTCACTATCCTCGTAAAAACTCTTCACTGCTTTCAGTAACCTACCTCCTACACCATACACTTGCAACATCTGCCACATTGCCCCCCTATCCACCCTGTCATACGCCTTTTCCAAATCCATAAATGCCACAAAGACCTCTTTAGCCTTATCTAAATACTGTTCACTTATATGTTTCACTGTAAACACCTGGTCCACACACCCCCTACCTTTCCTAAAGCCTCCTTGTTCATCTGCTATCCTATTCTCCATCTTACTCTTAATTCTTTCAATTATAACTCTACCATACACTTTACCAGGTACACTCAACAGACTTATCCCCTAAGAAAAGCTTTTGACACAGTAGACCACGGCATCCTACTCCACAAACTTGACCATTATGGTATAAGAGGCCATGCGCTTGCATATTTCAAATCTTACCTTACTAATGGGTATCAGTATGTCACCATTAAAGACACAGCATCAACAACACAGCCACTTGATACTGGAGTTCCGCAGGGAAGTGTCCTTGGTCCCCTGCTCTTCCTCATATACATCAATGATCTTCCAAACGTATCTCGACACCTGAACCCCATTCTCTTTGCTGACAACATGACTTATGTCATCTCTCACCCTAATCTTGCAACCCTCAACACCATTGTTAATGAGGAGCTGATCAAAATATCGACTTGGATGACAGCCAATAAACTTACGCTTAACGTTGACAAAACCTACTACATTATGTTTGGTAGCAGAGCAGGAGATGCGCAAATTAACATTAAGATCGACAACACTCTAATTACCAGGCATAATGAGGGCAAATTCCTAGGCCTATACCTCGACAACAACCTGAACTTCAGCACCCATATCCAACACATAACCAAAAAAGTATCCAAAACGGTTGGGATCCTCTCCAAGATACGATACTACGTGCCGCAAACTGCCCTTCTCACACTATACCATTCACTTATATATCCATACCTCACCTATGCTATTTGTGCTTGGGGTTCAACTGCAGCAACACACCTAAAGCCAATAATAATCCAACAAAAAGCCGCAGTAAGAATAATCACCAAATCCCATCCCTGGCAACACACCCCCCCACTCATCATAGATCTAAACTTACTCCCTGTTCAGTACATCCACACTTACTACTGTGCAATCTACATCTACAGGACCTTAAATTCCAATATTAACCTTGACCTAAAATGCTTTCTTGATAGTTGTGACAGAACCCACAGGCACAACACCAGACACAAACATCTCTATGACATTCCCCGTGTCTGACTAAACCTTTACAAAAATTCAATGTATGTCAAAGGCCCTAAAATCTGGAACACCCTACCTGAAAATTCCAAAACTGCAGACACATTCATCACCTTCAAAACTACCATCAGAAAACATCTTATCTCCCTGATACACCCTGTCAACTAATAATACGAATATCACCTGGTGGTTCACACTTACACTCACTCACCCATTTGACCATAAACAGAAATATCAATCTCAATCTCAAAATAATGAATCTTAACTAGTCAAAAGTTGGCCTGTGATACTCCAATACTGAAACTATGTATAGTGCCAAAACAAAAGCATTCACATTGCTAAACTCACAACTAGTATTTAGTCACTTAGCCATAATACCAACTTATCTCATAATTCTGTAACATTTTAAACCTAAGATTTAATATAAGTCTGCCCGAAATGCCTAGCCATACTAGGCGTTCTAGTGGTAAGATAAGAGATAAGATAAGATAAGATTTCGTTCGGATTTTTAACCCCGGAGGGTTAGCCACCCAGGATAACCCAAGAAAGTCAGTGCGTCATCGAGGACTGTCTAACTTATTTCCATTGGGGTCCTTAATCTTGTCCCCCAGGATGCGACCCACACCAGTCGACTAACACCCAGGTACCTATTTGCTGCTAGGTGAACAGGACAACAGGTGTAAGGAAACGTGTCGAAATGTTTCCACCCGCCGGGAATCGAACCCGGGCCCTCCATGTGTGAAGCGGGAGCTTTAGCCACCAGGCCACCAGTACACTCTGTAATTATTATTTTACTACATGTAAACCACACAATAACCAAATTCTGTAAACTCAGCATTGTAATACTTATAGAGAATAAAGTTTGAATTTGAATTTGAATTTGAATTTGAATCACCATGTCAGTGACCTCCATCGAAGACACCATGAGACTCCAAGTGGACATCAACTAAATCTTCGAATGGGCCACTCAAAACAATATGAAGTTCAACGAGGAGAAATTTCAACTACTCAGATATGGAAAACCTGAAGAAATTAAAAATGTGTCAGGGTATACCACAAATTCTAACCATACAATAGAGCAGAAAAGTAATGTGGAGGACCTGGGAGTGATAATGTCAGAGGATCTCGCCCTCAAAGACCACAACAATGTATCTACCTCATCCGCTAGGAAAATGATAGGATGGATGATAACAACCTTCAAAACAAGGGATGCCAAGCCCATACCTGGAGTTTACCTGGAGAGAGTTTCGGGGGTCAACGCCCCCGCGGCCCGGTCTGTGACCAGGCCTCCTGGTGGATCAGCCCCTGATCAACCAGGCTGTTGCTGCTGGCTGCACGCAAACCAACGTACGAGCCACAGCCCGGCTGATCAGGAACTGACTCTAGGTACTTGTCCAGTGCCAGCTTGAAGACTGCCAGGGGTCTGTTGGTAATCCCCCTTATGTGTGCTGGGAGGCAGTTGAACAGTCTCGGGCCCCTGACACTTATTGTATGGTCTCTTAACGTGCTAGTGACACCCCTGCTTTTCATTGGGGGGATGGTGCATCGTCTGCCAAGTCTTTTGCTTTCGTAGTGAGTGATTTTCGTGTGCAAGTTCGGTACTAGTCCCTCTAGGATTTTCCAGGTGTATATAATCATGTATCTCTCTCTCCTGCGTTCCAGGGAATACAGGTTTAGAAACCTCAAGCGCTCCCAGTAATTAAGATAAGATAAGATAAGATAAGATTTCGTTCGGATTTTTAACCCCGGAGGGTTAGCCACCCAGGATAACCCAAGAAAGTCAGTGCGTCATCGAGGACTGTCTAACTTATTTCCATTGGGGTCCTTAATCTTGTCCCCCAGGATGCGACCCACACCAGTCGACTAACACCCAGGTACCTATTTGCTGCTAGGTGAACAGGACAACAGGTGTAAGGAAACGTGTCGAAATGTTTCCACCCGCCGGGAATCGAACCCGGGGCCTCCGTGTGTGAAGCGGGAGCTTTAGCCACCCATCAGTTACACAACCCAGGGCAACATGGGTTTAGAACAGGTCGCTCCTGTCTGTCTCAACTACTGGATCACTACGACAAGGTCCTAAATGCACTAGAAGACAAAAAGAATGCAGATGTAATATATACAGACTTTGCAAAAGCCTTCGACAAGTGTGACCATGGCGTAATAGCGCACAAAATGCGCGCTAAAGGAATAACAGGAAAAGTTGGTCGATGGATCTATGTGTCACTAGCACGTTAAGAGACCATACAATAAGTGTCAGGGGCCCGAGACTGTTCAACTGCCTCCCAGCACACATAAGGGGGATTACCAACAGACCCCTGGCAGTCTTCAAGCTGGCACTGGACAAGCACCTAAAGTCAGTTCCTGATCAGCCGGGCTGTGGCTCGTACGTTGGTTTGCGTGCAGCCAGCAGCAACAGCCTGGTTGATCAGGCGCTGATCCACCAGGAGGCCTGGTCACAGACCGGGCCGCGGGGGCATTGACCCCCGAAACTCTCTCCAGGTAAACTCCAGGCCACCGGGCCACCAATTGAGGTGTTTTATCTCCGTTATGCGCGCCGTGAAAGTTCTCTGTACATTTTCTAGGTCGGCAATTTCACCTGCCTTGAAAGGTGCTGTTAGAGTGCAGCAATATCCCAGCCTAGATAGAACAAGTGACCTGAAGAGTGTCATCATGGGCTTGGCCTCCCTAGTTTTGAAGGTTCTCATTATCCATCCTGTCATTTTTCTAGCAGATGCGATTGATACAATGTTATGGTCCTTGAAGGTGAGATCCTCCGACATAATCACTCCCAGGTCTTTGACGTTGGTGTTTCGCTCTATTTTGTGGCCAGAATTTGTTTTGTACTCTGATGAAGATTTAATTTCCTCATGTTTACCATATCTGAGTAATTGAAATTTCTCATCATTGAACTTCATATTGTTTTCCGCAGCCCACTGAAAGATTTGGTTGATGTCCGCCTGGAGCCTTGCAGTGTCTGCAATGGAAGACAGTCATGCAGATTCGGGTGTCATCTGCAAAGGAAGACACGGTGCTGTGGCTGACATCCTTGTCTATGTCGGATATGAGGATGAGGAACAAGATGGGAGCTAGTACTGTGCCTTGTGGAACAGAGCTCTTCACTGTAGCTGCCTCGGACTTTACTCTGTTGACGACTACTCTCTGTGTTCTGTTAGTGAGGAAATTATAGATCCATCGACCGACTTTTCCTGTTATTCCTTTAGCACGCATTTTGTGCGCTATTACGCCATGGTCACACTTGTCGAAGGCTTTTGCAAAGTCTGTATATATTACATCTGCATTCTTTTTGTCTTCTAGTGCATTTAGGACCTTGTCATAGTGATCAAATAGTTGAGACAGACAGGAGCGACCTGTTCTAAACCCATGTTGCCCTGGGTTGTGTAACTGATGGGTTTCTAGATGGGTGGTGATCTTGCTTCTTAGGACCCTTTCAAAGATTTTTATGATATGGGATGTTAGTGCTATTGGTCTGTAGTTCTTTGCTGTTGCTTTACTGCCCCCTTTGTGGAGTGGGGCTATGTCTGTTGTTTTTAGTAACTGAGGGACGACCCCCGTGTCCATGCTCCCTCTCCATAGGATGGAAAAGGCTCGTGATAGGGGCTTCTTGCAGTTCTTGATGAACACAGAGTTCCATGAGTCTGGCCCTGGGGCAGAGTGCATGGGCATGTCATTTATCGCCAGTTCGAAGTCATTTGGCGTCAGGATAACATCGGATAGGCTTGTGTTAATCAAATTTTGTGGCTCTCTCATAAAAAATTAATTTTGATCTTCGACTCTCAGTCTGGTTAGCGGCTTGCTAAAAACTGAGTCATATTGGGACTTGAGTAGCTCACTCATTTCCTTGCTGTCATCTGATGATTCTGTCATGATGATTCTCTGCAAATCGCTTGTGCTCTCTAGGCTGGAATACTGCTGTACACTAACGGCTACCTTGAAGGCTGGCAACATTGCAGACCTGGAGTGTACAAAGAACTTTCACTGCACACATAAGTGCGATAAGGCACCTAAACTACTGGGAACGGTTGAAGGTCCTTTATCTGTATTCCCTCGAATGCAGGCGAGAGAGATACATGATAATATACACTCGTAAGGTCCTGGAGGGATTGGCACCAAACCTGCACACGAAAATCACTCCCTATGAAAGCAAAAGACTCGGCAGGAGATGCAACATTCCCCCGATGAAAAGCAGGGGCACCACAAGTACAGTGAGAGACAACACAATAAGTGTCCAGGGCTCAGGACTGTTCAATTGCCTCCCAGCATACATAAGGGGGATTACCAATAGACCCCTGGCTGTCTTCAAGGAGGTGCTGGACAGGCATCTAAAGTCAGTACCTGACCAACCAGGCTGTGGTTCGTATGTTAGCTTGTGTGCGGCCAGGAGTAACAGCCTGGTTGATCTGATCTCGATCCACCATGAGGCCTGGTCTCAGATCGGGCCATGGGGGTGTTGACCCCCGAAACCCTCTCCTGGTAAACATCGTTTGAGGTGTTTAGTAGTTCTGTGCAAATGAGCGACTCTGTGACATACAGGCCAACTCCCCACTTGTTGCCTGGTTAGTCTGTCATATCAGAAAAGGTTATAACCTGATATCCATATTTCATTGTTATAATGATCCTTTATGTGGGTCTCTGTGAATGCATTTGACTCCATGAGCAGTCCCTTGATGTAAGGAATTTTGTTGTTTTTTGATGGCTTTAGACCCTGTATGTTTGCAAAGACAAATGGCGTTATATTGGTGGAATTTAGGGGGGTACATAGTATCGTATCTTGGAAAGGATACCTACTGTTTCGGAAACTTTCTCAGTTATATGCTGGTTGTGGGTCTGAAATTTAAGATTACAGTCAAGGTGTAGACCTAGAATTTTCCCTCAATGTGCCTTGTAATGGGTGAACCATTTATCGATATGTTGAGCTGGATATTTAATGCTCAGTTTCCACAAAGCACAAAGTGGGTTTTGTCTGTAGTGAGAGTAAGTTTGTTGGTCGTCATTCAGTTTGATATTTTATGTAGTCCACTGTTTACAGTGTTACTAAGTACAGCCAGGTTTGGGTGGGAGAAGATGTAAGTGGTGTCATCTGCAAATAGAACTGGTTTAAGTCGACTGGTGTGGGTTGCATCCTGGGATAAAATTGACCTAATTTGTCCAAAATGCTCTGCATAATAAGGGGCTTTCTATATAGTAGTATGTCATTGATGTCAGCTAGGCCTATATACCTTGTACATGTACTTGTAGAAATAAAGATATTATTATCAAACTTGAATGCCTCTCATTCCCTCAGGTACCATATAACCCCCTGTGGGTTTAGTGTTTCCCTCCTGAATTTAATGTAAACTTTTTCATGATGATTATAAAGTTCAATAATGTAGTAAAAAAAATATTAGGATTCAATGAAACTCTTGAAATGTGGCTTGCAGGATGTGGCATTACATAAGCAAGTACAAATAAGTATTTAATACATTTGGTTAATTATAGCTTACATAAAACTCATTGTTTGAATTACGAAACGACTACAGAATATTGATAAAATATATATTTTAACTTATTTGGCAGATAAATCATATACAGTAACTTAATTAGCTTTGATAACGATTAAACTCAGACACCAAATCAGTAATTGGTCCTTATACCTCATGAAGACTAGTAAAGGAATGTATAGCATATTTAATGCAGGTACAGTACTGAAGCTTCTGTAGTAACAAGTGTACACAGCTTCCACTTCACTTAAGTACAGTTGCATCATATCCATAACCCCAAGTTTGCTATATGTATAGGCATAATTTACCATTAGTTATATAGTAGTACTTAAGAACCTATACTGCCTCCACGAAAAACAATAAAAATCTCAAAAGATTCTACATAATAATGAGGGGTTATGCTCCAAGGAAGAAACCTGTATATCCTCCCTTTCCTTGAGTCAAACTCAAATGCCACCCATTCCCTATGCAATGTGCTGTATGACACCACATGTTTAGCACTTCCCTTGATGATGATAATAATAATAATCATAATAATAATAATAATAATAATAATAATAATAAAAATAATAATAATAATCTACTTACATACCTGTATACATTTTCTGCATGCTACATGCTCAAGCCCATAATATTCAAAGCTGCCCTATTCCCTTCCCTTCAACCATTCCCTGGATGACCTCTAACCCTCCTACCTTCCACCCCAGATTTATACACCATCATCCAATTCCTCCACATCCTGTATAGGTGGTTTGAATGGAGAGAGGTAGGATGACAAAGGTGTATAAATCTGGGGTTTAAGGCAAGAGGGGTAGGGATCATACTAGGAATAGTTAAGAGGGCAGGGGTAAAAAGAAACTTTTTTAGATTAGACATAAATGGAGCAAAGGCCAAGTGGGTTTTAATTATCATGCTGTTTAATGTGAGGAGCAGCAGCTTCAGTATTTCTCTGTTGGAAGCTTAAGGGTGGCTGCCTGGTTGGAAGAGGTAGCATAAGTACACTGTGTTGACTTAGTGCATATTACATATCAATAAGAACAGAAATGTTTTCTAAAGATTCTTTTATTCACACTTTTTATAGGGAGAAAACAACTGTCCTTATCAAAGAATAAAATCAATAATTACATGATATTTCATCAATATGTAAACCATCAAAATAATGGCTTTACTGATGTAATGATATACAACAAGACCAAAATATTCATTCTACTTTCAAAATAAAGGCTCAGGATAACTGGAAAGTTAAAGCAGTGTGATTTTTCCATTGTTGTGGTTGGTAGCAAGAGGATTAATGATGATGTCATCACTCAGACTCTTGGTTCTTTCCTAATTTATAGATATAATTGCAATATCACTTTGTTCTGTTGTCACTACTGTTGTTGCTCAAGTAAATTTTTATCAATCACAAGCAAGAAAACCTACATTCACATGCTGCAGAATTATGGTAGCTGGCAACGACACACTGATGCACACCACCTTATACAGATTTGTGAAAGCATCACAGCATAGTTCAACAGAGTTGTAAATTCAAGTGAAGTGATAGTATTGTATGACCATTTTTTTCCCTCCCATGATATGGCACTTGATGAAAATTAATTTTTAATTTTCCTCTCTGATATCACTGCAAGACAAAATGAAGGTTTGTACCTTGACAGCAACTTGAAATTCAACACCCACATTCAGAATGTAACAAAAGAAAATGTTACCAAAATCAGTTGGCATCCTCTCTAAGATATGATACTATGTACCTCAAATAGCATTACTTACATTATACTACTCACTAATCTATCCCTACCTTGCCCATGCTATTTGTGCCTGGGGATCCATGACAGCAAATCAGCCAAAGCCCATAATAACATAAAGCAGCAGTATGAATGATCACCCAGTCTAGTGTAAGAAAACACACTCCTCCATGCTTTCAAAATCTAAACTAACTTAATACATATACATAAAATTCACTCATAGTACTGTGCATACTACATACACAAGACAATCAATTTTAATATTAATCTTGCCCTGAAACTCTTTCTTGATAGTTGCAACAGAATTCATAGCCATAATACTACACAAAAATCTCTATGATAATCCCCACATCTGACTCAACCTTTGTAAAACCTTAATGCATATAAAAGAACCATAAATCTGGAGCTCTTTACCTGACGATTTCAGAGGTTCCCTCTCTGCCATCCACTATAAGATAAGATTTCGTTCGGATTTTTAACCCCGGAGGGTTAGCCACCCAGGATAACCCAAGAAAGTCAGTGCGTCATCGAGGACTGTCTAACTTATTTCCATTGGGGTCCTTAATCTTGTCCCCCAGGATGCGACCCACACCAGTCGACTAACACCCAAGTACCTATTTGCTGCTAGGTGAACAGGACAACAGGTGTAAGGAAACGTGTCGAAAAGTTTCCACCCGGCGGGAATCGAACCCGGGCCCTCCGTGTGTGAAGCGGGAGCTTTAGCCACCAGGCCACCGGGCCACCAGGCCACCGGGCCACCAGGCCACCGGGCCACCAGGCCACCAGGCCACTGCTACTGCTAAACAGCCTCTCCTTACCTTAATACAATACTGTCCCTGTTCTTGTTTCATCCTTCCTTCAACTCTCATATATTATTAGACAGCTATATACTATCTCACTATACTTTGTATCAATTCATTTAACTAGCTTCATCCTTACTGTATTTTTTACTAGAATTTTATTTTTAATTACTGAATACTTTCAATATACCTGGAGTATACCTGGAGAGAGTTCCGGGGGTCAACGCCCCCGTGGCCCAGTCTGTGACCAGGCCTCATGGTGGACCAGGGCCTGATTAACCAGGCTGTTACTGCTAGCCACATACAGTCCAATGTACGACCTACAGCCTGGCTGGTCAGGTACTGACTTTAGGTGCCTGTCCAGTGCCTGCTTGAAGACAGTCAGGGGTCTGTTGGCAATCCTCCTTATGTATGCTGGGAGGCAGTTGAACAATCTTGGGCCCCTCACACTTATTGTGTTGTCTCTTATCATGCTAGTGACACCCCTGCTTTTCATTGGGGGGATGTTGCATAGTCTGCTGAGTCTTTTGCTTTTGTATTGAGTGATTTTCGTGTGCAAGTTTGGTACTAATTCCTCTAGGATTTTCCAAGTGTATATATAACCATGTATCTCTCCTGCCTGCATTCTAGGGAGTACAGGATTATAGCATTAGATAAATTAATACATAGCATTAGAAATCTTCCTTATGAAAAAAGATTGAAGACTCTTAAGTTGCATTCACTTGTTAGACGAAGAATGAGGGGAGACCTGATCGAAGTGTATAAGTGGAAGATAGGTATTAATGGTATACCATTTTGATGTTCATAGGTATTAATAAAGGGGATATAGATAAGGTCTTGAGGATATCTCTCCAAGAGAGAACCCGCAGTAATGGATTTAAATTAGATAAGTTTAGATTTAGAAAGGACATAGGAAAGTATTGGTTTGGAAATAGGCTAGTTGATGAGTGGAACAGTCTACCTAGTTGGGTTATTGAGGCTAGGACTTTGGGTAGTTTCAAATTTAGGTTGGATAAGTACATGAGTGGGAGGGCTTGGATTTGAGTGGGACTTGCACATCAAAGCTTATTTCTTGGGTAGCATTGAAAATTGGGTTGGGCAAATGTTTTGTTAGTGGGATGAATTGTAAAGGACCTGCCTAGTATGGGCCAACAGGCCTGCTGCAGTGTTCCTCCTTTCTTATGTTCTTATGAGTGAGAGGGGTTGGATTTGAGTTATCAGAGCTTATTTCTTGGGTGGCATTGAAAATTGGGTTGGGCAAACGTTTTGTTAGTGGGATGGATTGTAAAGGACCTGCCAAGTATGGGCCAACAGGCCTGCTGCAGTGTTCCTCCTTTCTTATGTTCTTAACTTCAACCATTCCCAGTACCTGAGGTGCTTTATCGCAGTTATGCATGCCGTGAAGGTTCTCTGTACATTTTCTAGGTCAGCAGCTTCACCTGCCTTGAAAGGTGCTGTTAGTGTGCAGCAATATTCCAGCCTAGATAGAACAAGCAACCTGAAGAGTCATCATGGGCTTGGCATCCTTGATTTTGAAGGTTCTCATTATCCATTCTGTCATTTTTCTAGCAGATGCAATTGATACAATGTTATGGTCCTTGAAGATGATATCCTCTGACATGATCACCCCCTGGTCTTTGACATTAGTTTTTCACTCTACTGTGTGGTTGGAATTTGCTTTTTACTCTGATGAAGTTTTAATTTCCTCACGTTTTCCATATTGGAGTAATTGAAATTTCTCAACATTGAACTTCATATTGTTTTCTGCAGCCCATTTAAAGATATGGTTGATATCCACCTGGAGTCTTGCAGTTTTCAATGGAGGACACTGTCATGTAAATTAGGGTGTCATCTGCAAAGGAAGACACAGCGCTGTATCTTATATCCATCTATGTCCGATATGAGGATGAGGAACAAGATGGGAGCAAGTACTGTGCCTTGTGGAACAGAGCTTTTATAGTATAAACTAATAATATATATACATTTAAGTCATTCTCATTGAATTTATTTTACTGTGAATATCATTAATGTCTTATATACATACAGTAAGGCCCCGCTTTACGGTGTTTCTCCTTACGGCGTTCTGCTAATACGGTGATTTCAAATTATGACCAAAACTTATTATACGACTCCTGGTCTCTCTAATATGGTGCACCCCACCCAGTTTGTTTACATTTACCGTGAGCATATCTCTCTATTACGTCTGTAAATTTTCAAAAATTTCTAGTGTTTTAAAGTTAGTGCATATTTTTACATGTATGTACTCTGATAATTATACTTATGTGTACTTGTACCTAAATATACTTACACACTGTGCTGGCATGCAGGTACATATTAAAATCACTAAAAGTCCCTCTACTCTTGACACCATGTTAATAATATGTAATCTCTTGGGTGCATTAAATGTCATGTATTATGTTAATATAGACATTTCCATTAATCCATCTATGATATTTTTTTGAAAATTATATAATAAACACACTACATAACATATAAACATGATAAATACACCTCACAGTAGAATAAATTAACATATATATGAGATGTGGCAGCCAGGCAAACATCAGAGAAAATGTGTACACTATAATATTACTGGGGGTAACTAGAAAATATTTCCTTTTGTATGCCTTCCCTCAGAGCGTCATTTCTTCTAAAAATGGTGTTACATGAGAATGGGAGTGTTTCTCTTTATTCTACTGTATCAACGTGGAGACAACTTGCACACAATGTAAAGTGTTTGTATTATGGCATAATACAAAACAAATGAAAACCAGATGTGTTTGCCTTGTTTGTTTACATTACATGTGGGTAGGGTGGGGTGAGCTGCCCTGGCTGGCTACCATACTTCCCAAACCTGACTTCCTACAAATAAAACTCACCTCTCACCCTACATTAAGTCTACAAATATTTTAAATCAAATCAAATCAAATCAAAGTTTATTCTCTATAAGGATTACAATGCAGAGTTTACAGATTTTGGTTATTGTGTGGTTTAGTAATGGGTGTACTGTGTGTGGATTTTACTTTTCATTGTTTTTAATGCCTAATTTTATTGCTAACTTAATACAGCCTCTCCTAACTTAACGACGGAGTTCTGTTCCTGAGGCCACATCGTTAAATAAATTCGTCTCTAAGAGGAGCATACTATAAAGGTAGTGAGTTTGTGTTAACCATCTTTGATATTGTTTTAATGTCACCTTTGCACCATTTATAACATTTTTGGTATATTTTTAAATGTTTATGGCATACTGTAGATTGAAATAAACAGAATAAAGGAAATCAGCTCTAATATACATTACTATTTAGGTATGAATAATGGTCAGAGAGCCCGTCGTAAGTCCGAGGTGTCGGTAAACGAGTACGTTGCTAAGTGATGAGAGGCTGTATGTGTTTGTGTAAACTTGTTATCTGGCATTTAGGTGCATTTATATATGGAAAAAAAATGGTGTTCTGCTTTCTGGCAGTAGCCCGGAACCTAACCTGCCATGTAAGTGGGGCCCTACTATATATGTAAAATACTATCTAATCACATCTGTAATAAATCATGTTACTAGTTTCACTCCTATTGTAATTCATATTAAATATTTTATTTTGAATTAACTGAATCATTTTAATACAGTAGGAACCCCATATTAGTGGGGGATACCTGCTGTGGATACCAAAACTGTGGATAATGGCAAATCCTATATATAAGTCCTATACATATCTATTATAAAGTTTAACTGATAAATTATGCACGTAAAGTGGAGAATTAACACATTTTATTGATAACTGAAACTGCAGATACTAAATCAATGAATACAGGGGTTCAACTGTACAGAATAATCTAAGTGACCTTATCACCATGTACCTTGCTATGATTTTATATTTCATTTACATTTGATTCATAAACATTTATTCTGTTTTACTGTGAATATCATTTATGTCTTATACAAGTATATTTAAAATACTATAGTCCTTCTAGATGTAAGTTAGGTTTAAGTTTGCATGAAATGCTCTACATAACTAAGGGACTTTCCATGTGACTGATGTAATGCCATCCAACTTTGTACAGATGATGTATCATGTGAAAATAAATACTGATCAACTGATTTAAAGTTAAATGCAATCTCCAGAATGCAAGATTTCTCTGGAAGCAATCTCCAGAATGCAAGATTTCTCTGGAAGCAATCTCCAGAATGCAAGATTTCTCTGGAAGCAATCTCCAGAATGCAAGATTTCTCTGGAAGCAGTCTCCAGAATGCAAGATTTCTCTGGAATGCAATCTCCAGAATGCAAGATTTCTCTTGAATATTCAATGTTGATGAACCCTTTAGTATGCTACATGTGCTGTTTGAAAAGTGTCTGTTTAATTTATTGACTAACCTTTTCAATTCTCAACTCAATGCCCCAATTAAATTGCTGATAATATTTTTGCAAGCATGCATGAGCATGTTAGATAAAAGTGAATAGAGACGAATGGTTTCTGGGGCCTGACAAGCTGTTGGAGTGTGAGAAGGGTAATATTTTGTGAAGGGATTTGGGGAAACCTGTTAGCTGGACTTGAGTCCTGGAAATGGGAAGTATAATTCCTGCACTTTAAAGGAAGGATTTGGGATATTGGCAGTTTGGGGGGACTTCTGAACTGTCGTATCTGAGCACCTCTGCAAAGACAGTAATTATGTATGAGTGATGGTGAAAGTGTTGAATGATGATGAAAGTATTTTTCTTTATTTTTGTTTTTTTTTCTTTCTTTTTGGGCCACCCTGCCTTGGTGGGAATGGCTGATGTGTTAAAAAGAAATTGCTAGCTACCACATTTTAATTTATTATAAAATAATTTATCAATGTAATTGTGCTTGTATGTGATGTGTTTTCTTGAGCAGCAGCTGGAGCAGGCAAGGTACTGTATGTGTAGCAGCACCAGCTCCAGATACAAGGCTGATGTTTACTAGGCTGTATACTAGCTACAGTGTATTAAAACACTTTCATAAAGTTTACAAGGTCAGAAACAATTCCTTCCTGGCAAATTATTATTCACATCTCTAAGTGAGGCTGTAACATAAATAAAGTGAAGCTTATACCATTTTTTAAAATATTGCCTTATACTATTTGTCTCATATGAATAGAATTATATTTTTAATTTCCAATTAACTAATAAATTTGTAAAATAAATTCATTAAAACTGGAACCTCTCACATTAAAGAACACATCAGAAAGACATTTGTAGGTCCTATAATATTGGCTAGGGTCCAGAGTGCTGCAGAACTTGGGGATGAGTACTCAAGACATCTTGTAGCTTTTGCAAGACAGGTAAGTATTTGCTCAAAGGGTCACCACCTTCTTTATCCTCTTCCAGTTTCTGCAGTCGATGGTTTCTGTGTGAATATAATTTTACAATAAATGCTTTTACAAAAGATGAAAGATGAAAATAGTATGTCAGTAACAAAGCTAATGAACAGAATTAAGGATGTACAGGTCGGCCATCACTGATCTAACAATCACTAATCTGGCACTAATTTCAACTAGAACAATTTCAAATTTCCTAAGTCGCTGCTGAAAAATGGATGGTGTAAATTGTGGCCAGGGTTAATGTTTGAGACTGCACCTGGTGAAGACACTGAAAATGACTTTACAGGATTTAGGGTTTCAAAGGAAAAATAGATTATACATGATCTGCTGTCTTTTGCTCATGATCTGCCTAATCCTGCTGTGAAGGATCTTGTATCGAGAATGGATCAAATCAAATCAAATTTTATTTCTTTGCAAGATTATATTGAGATTGTGAAATTACAATAATGAGTTGCAATGCAAAAGAGCCACTATCATGCCTAGGCATTATGGGCAGACTTAATTTAATGGCATACAGACTACTAAATACTAAAAAAATTGATCATAGTTTGTTTAAGTTGTACATCTTTTTGTTTACTGTAGACAGTAATTTTACTCTAATTACAATAGTTTCAATAATGAATATTGAAATTATATTATGGGAATATAACATTGTGAGTTGTTGAAAGTAGTTTACAGTATGTGAATGCAACAACTGGGTGTAAGGCAGCATTGTTTTGGTATTATAAATACCTACCCAATTGGGTAGTTATTATAATACCTACCTAATTTGGTAGGTATTCATAATAATGTATGAACTTTGGGCATCTAGATTTGAAGTTTTAAGATTTAGGTAATTGGGAAATTTCTTGTGAAGTTGAGTATTGAGTATTTAGTTTAGGGTGATTAGGTGGTTTTTGAGAAAAGCCTTAAATTGGTGTTCAGACCTGGTTACTTTAGTATTTACTGGTAATGAATTCCAAATTTTGGGGCCCTTTACATGCACAGAGTTTTTACACAGTGAGATATGGACATGGGGTACATCAAAAAGAGATCTGTGTCTTGTGTTGTGGTTGTGTGTCCTGTTAAGGTTGGTGAGGAGAAGTTTGAGTGGAGGGTTTATTTTTGAGTGTAGTGTTCTATGTATGTAGTAGGCACATGAATAAGTATGGATGTTCTTAACGGTGAGTAGTTTAAGACTTTTGAATATTGGTGGGGTATGCTGTTGGGAGTCGGAATTTGTTATTCTGGCTGCAGCCTTTTGCTGGGTTATTAATGGTCTTAGGTGATTTAACCCTTTGACTGTTTCAGGCCCCTCTCTGAAACTGTCATTCTATGTCGCCAAATATTCAAAAAAAAAAAATTATTTTTTCATCATAATCATCATCATCATCATCTTCTTCTTCTTCTTCTTCTTCATCTTCTTCTTCATCTTCATCTTCATCTTCATCTTCATCTTCTTCTTCATCTTCTTCTTCTTCTTCTTCATCTTCTTCATCTTCTTCTTCATCTTTTTCTTCATCTTCTTCTTCATCTTCTTCTTCATCTTCTTCTTCATCTTCTTCTTCATCTTCTTCATCTTCTTCTTCATCTTCTTCTTCATCTTCTTCTTCATCTTCTTCTTCATCTTCTTCTTCATCTTCTTCTTCATCTTCTTCTTCATCTTCTTCTTCATCTTCTTCTTCATCTTCTTCTTCATCTTCTTCATCTTCTTCATCTTCTTCTTCATCTTCTTCTTCATCTTCATCATCTTCATCTTCTTCATCTTCTTCATCTTCTTCTTCATCTTCATCTTCATCTTCTTCATCTTCTTCTTCATCTTCTTCTTCATCTTCTTCTTCATCTTCTTCTTCATCTTCTTCTTCATCTTCTTCTTCATCTTCTTCTTCATCTTCTTCTTCATCTTCTTCTTCATCTTCTTCTTCATCTTCTTCTTCATCTTCTTCTTCATCTTCTTCATCTTCTTCATCTTCTTCTTCATCTTCTTCTTCATCTTCATCATCTTCATCTTCTTCATCTTCTTCTTCTTCTTCTTCTTCTTCTTCTTCTTCCTTGTCTTGTGTGCGAGTGTGTGGCTTATAATTGTTTTGAGTCAGAAGTCGGCAGCTGTCAAAGTGACATATTGTCTCATTAGTCACTACCCCTACCCCTGTCAAAACAATGGGGTCGGATGCTGCTTCCCCTCCTCCATTCTATCTAATTATCTTTCTCCCTCATTCTATATCTTTCAATCTGTCTCTCTTTCTATCTGTCTGCCTATCTCTGTCTCACAGGTACACATAAATACAAGTATACATAGTGTAAATTACCTAGGATAACCCAAGAAATCCAGACAAAGTGCTATACTCTGCTTGAAGATGTGAGTAAACGTGATGACACAGTCTTGTGGCTCTCTCTGAGACAGAGAGCTAGATGGACAGACAGGGAGCTTGACAGACAGACAAATAGACAGACAGACAAATGTTTGTGTACCAGCAAAAACAAAGGGAGGGCGATGGTCATGTAATATTACCCTCCTTTATGCTCATCAAAGTCAGCTCTTATCAGATGTTATCTCCCCTTATCTTGTCACTGTCATGGGGTGGACTTTTTTTTTTCTTGCTTCAAGGGAACAATATTATTACATCTTCTTCTTCCTCCTCCTCCTCCTCCTCCTCCTCCTCCTCTTCTCCTCCTCCTCCTCTTCTCCTCCTCCTCCTCCTCCTCCTCTTCCTTCCCTCCTCCTCTTCCTTCCCTCCTCCTCCTCCTCCTCCTCCTCCTCCTCTTCCTCCCCTCCTCCCCCTCCTCCTCCTCCATTGCTTTTGGTCTCAAACTCCTCCAAATCATGAAATTGATCTTCACTGACACTTCCATCTGTGTTAGAGCATCACTTGGGAAGAGAAGAGTCCCAGATTTGCTGGGGAATCACATATTTCTTACCGCTAGACATGCTGAAAAAGGACAACTGAAATGGCATTCCCACAATGCACCACTGGCTCCCCGATTTTTTTTATATGGTGCACACTGACCATGGAGACCCATTCTCTCACATGTGGGCCTACCAGCTTTCTCCTGCTTGATTTGAAGCTGCTAGAATTTATGCGTATAAATACGTCAGAAACATTGGCTCGTAAGACGTATTTATACGTCGGAAACAGTCAAAGGGTTAATGTTGTTGATCCCCATGCACAAATTCTGTATGTAAGATAAGGGTAGATGACGGAATGATACAGTGCAAGGAGAGCTGATTGTGGAACATATTACTGTATTTTGGATAGTATGCCTACTGTCTTAGAGATTTTCTTAGAAATTTGTTGTATGTGTGTCTGGAATTTGAGGCTACTGTCAAGGTGGATTCCTAGGAATTTTCCCTCTGTGAGTCTTGTGATGGATGATCTGTTTAGCATTATGTTAAGTGGAACATTTGCAGCCCTGCTTTCAAACTGAATTAAATAAATTTTGTCAGTATTGAGGGTAAACTTATTTGTCATCATCCAGGTAGATAATTTCTGCAATTCGGCATTAACAGTGTTGGCCAGTATGACTGGGTTTGGGTGAGAGAAGACATAAGTTGTGTCATCTGCAAATAATATGGGTTTGAGTAGCTGTGATACATTCGGTAGGTCATTGATGTAAATGAGAAAGAGGAGTGGGCCAAGGACACTGACTGTGATTGATTGAGTGGAAGAATTTGCTCCATTTGTGTACACATATTGGCTTCTGTTACTAAGGTGTGACTTTACGTAGTTAACCCTTTGACTGTCGCAACCCCCAATCCTGAGGTGTCTCCTGGTGTCGCAAAATTTAAAAAAAAAAAATTGTTTTTTCTTATGAAATGATAGAGAATCTTTTCCCGATTGTAAAGACACCAAAAAAACGAAATTTGATGGAAAACTGACGGAATTACGCTCTCGCGAAGTTAGCGACCTCGGCGATATTTACAAATAGGCGATTTCGCCCACTTTGAGCCCTATTTTCAGCTAATTCCATTATTCCAGTCAACCAAACTCATAGCTATTTCTTCAGAACTCCATTTTTTCCATCGATTGAGTACAAGAAACTGCCCATTTACCGATTTCAACTACTCAATAACATGGTCAGAAATTTGCAATTTGGCCAATTTCACGAAAATTAAAAAAATGACAATTTCAAAATAAGGACCAGAATGAACAATGCAGACATTCCTGGCTCTAAAATAACATTTTCTTTGTTCATCAGTCATGTCTCCAGGCCCCTGTGATATTACTCTTGCTTTTTATTTTGAAATTTTATTCAAGCAAAAAATAGAAGATTTACTGTTATGCAGACTACTGCAATACTGTAGTAATTGTAAAAATTACATCAACCCATTCATGACTGCATATTAGAATGGCTATTTGGACATTTATTGGACATTGACATCATTTGTTTACTTTTGAACATCGGCAAAAATCAAACATTTCCCGTACTTTGTGCTCCATTTCCAGGTTCTTTTTTATAGTAAAATTAATCAAAATCGCTCTATTTCTATAAAATAGTTTCCATTCTATCAAATGAGACCAAGAAAACGAGAATACAACCACAAATACTATACGAAAATAGACCACAAAGTCGGCATTTTAATTAAAAAAACGGTCGGAGTTTTTTTTTCTCATTATGCACTGCGTGCTCCAGGATTTTTTTTATATGGTACACACTGACCACACAGACCCATTCTCTCACATGTGGGCCTACCAGCTTTCTCCTGCCTGATTTGAAGCCGCTAGAATTTATGAGTATATATATATCAAACACGGTACCTCGTAAACATATATATACGGCCGCGACAATCAAAGGGTTAAGAGAGTGCCCTCTTATACTGTAGTGTGTTAATTTAATGTGCAGCAAATTATGGTCAACCGTATCAAAAGCTTTACATAAATCAACGAAGATTCCCAGCGGGACTTCTTTCTTCTCGAGAGCGGTGTATATTAGTTCTAGCATGTGTATAATAGCATCATTTGTGCTTTTCTTAGTCCTGAATCCAAAGTGACAGGGGTTAAGTATGTTGTGTGAGATGAGGCAGGAACAGATCTGCCTATGAATTAATTTTTCAAAGATTTTAGAGAGCAGAGGTAGGTTAGATATTGGTCTATAGTTATTCAAGTCGGTATGATCACCTCCTTTTTGGATTGGGGTGATCCTCACTATTTTGAGAATTGCTGGGAAGGTGGAGGATTCAATGGATTTGTTGAAGAGTGTTGCAATAACTGGTGACACTACTTGTGATGCTTTTTTGTACATAAAAGTGGAAAGTCGTTCATGGCCCCTGCCTTGTTTTTAAGGGTGTTGATGATGAGCGAGACTTCTGTTGGGTTGGTTGGGGCTAGGAATAGTGTATTCGGGTACATGCCCATGAGGTAGTCTGATGGATGGGTGTTTGAGCTTGGGATTTTGCTCGCTAGGTTCTTTCCTATAGTGGAGAAGAAAACACTGAGTCTGTTTGCTGTTTCAGTTGGTGGGAGTAGGGGTTCATCTGATTTTGTTAATTTGATTGCTTTGTTTTTGGATATCTTTTTAGTTCCTAGAATTTTGGATAGGGTTTTCCAGGATTTTTTCATATCACCTTTTATGTTATGTAATCTGTTTTCATAATACAATTTTTTTGACCTTCTTATCAGGCTGGCAAGGATTGACAAGTAATGTTTAGAATGATCTCTAGTTATTTGACCCATTCTATACTGTTTTTCAAATAGGTGCTTTGTGTTAATGGATTTAAGGATGTTTAGTATTAGCCAGGGACTGTTCAGTCTCTTGGCTGTGATCTGCTAAGTTTTTTTAAGGCAATGCTTGTTATAGAGGTAGTGTTTTTTTTTTTTAAATTATTAATACATTCATTCATATCTGTATATGTTTCAAGCTCATTATGCCAGTCAACGTTGTTCATAGCTGTTATAAAGTTATTAACCCTTTCAGGGTTTCCGACGTACTAGTACGCATAAATTCTAGCGCCTTCAAATCAAGTAGGAAAAGGCTGGTAGGCCTATATGTGAGAGAATGGGCGTGCGTCGTCAGTTTGCACACTAGGAAAAAATCGGGCACCCAGTGGTGCATAGTGGGAATGAAATTTTAGTACACCTTATTCACCATGCCTCGTGGTAAGAAACTCCTCACTTCTTGGTGAACTGGGACACTTTTGTTCCCAGTGACAGTTCTAATACAGATGGAAGTGTCAGTGAAGATGAGTTTCAAGGTTTTGATGAGGTTGTGACCAAAACAAATGGACATAATACCGGTAATAGTGAGGAAAATCCAGATGACCGTCAACCTTCAACCTCTGGTGTTGGGCCGTCTGGTTCACACTCAGTTGTACCAGAATGAAAGAGGAAACTCGCATTTTCCCATATCCAGGACTCAGATGTGAGCAATGGTAGTGATAGTGAATATGAACTCCAAGCTCTTGAAAACAGTTCCAGTAGCGAGAGTGAAGTCGAATATTCTCCAGTGAAGCATCAGTATATACGGCACTATTAACCCTTTCAGGGTTTCTGACGTACTAGTACGCATAAATTCTAGCGCCTTCAAATCAAGCAGGAAAAGGCCGGTAGGCCTATATGTGAGAGAATGGGTGTGTGTCGTCAGTTTGCACACTAGGAAAAAATCGGGCACCCAGTGGTACATAGTGGGAATGAAATTTTAGTACACCTTATTCACCATGCCTCGTGGTAAGAAACTCCTCACTCCTCGGTGAGCTGGGACACTTTTGTTCCCCAGTGACAGTTCTAATACAGATGGAAGTGTCAGTAAAGATGAGTTTCAAGGTTTTGATGAGGTTGTGACCAAAACTAATGGACATAATACCAGTAATAGTGAGGAAAATCCAGATGACCCTCAACCTTCAGCCTCTGGTGCTGGGCCGTCTGGTTCACACTCAGTTGTACCAGAATGAAAGAGGAAACTCGTATTTTCCCATATCCAGGACTCAGATGTGAGCAATGGTGATGATAGTGATAGTGAATATGAACTCCAAGCTCTTGAAAACAGTTCCAGTAGCGAGAGTGAAGTCAAATATTCTCCAGTGAAGCATCAGTATATATGGCGCTATATGCGCTCTGGTAGTGTGCCATATGCTATTCCAAGGGGAAGGAGTACATCTCGGAGTACATCCCGTGGCTGTACAACAGGAACAGATAGTGAAAATGAAGATGATAGTGTTGCAATTGGGATAGAAAATGTGCATGCATCTGGTGGTGGTAGTGGTGGTGCCAGCATTGAGGAACCAGCAGTGGGCCATGCTGCTACCCACGCCACTGACTCAGCTGAACTGTTATGGGGCTATAGGACCCAACATGTATTTATAAGTAACAATTACTCTAGAATACCTAATTATATTGAATTGATGGGGACTCGGCTCTAAATGTCATAAGGGCAGATCACTCTTATGGCTGTAAGGCAGCTGAGTCAAGCCTGTTTTTCTCAATATAATAGGTTATACTGTAGACACACACACACACAATTTAAGTAAGTAGTTTATAAAGTTGTATTTCTTTTTGTAAAAGTAAAATTAAGGTGTGGTAGAATTGTGGTAACTGGAGAATTGTGCTTGGCAACAGTCTTTTGTTTTTGGTGGGTGTGGGAGGAGCTTAGCTAGGCCCCTCCCTCTCTCACTTTTTTGTTGACTTCAAACTGGGAGGACCTCTGGGTCCTTCTTCTATTTTTTTGGGCATTATGTGTGCTCCAGGGGTGAGTTTTTATAACTTAAGTTGTGGCCATCATACCCAGGGTAACTAAAGTGTGTCAAAACACTGGTTAGCCCAGAGTTTAGTCAAGAAGAGAGAAGGGCATTGTTGAGATGCACCATGTGGACTGTCCTAGGAGAGCAGCTAAGGGGTATGCAGGCTTATGTTTTGAATATGTTCTTCTTCTTCTGTTGGGTTTCAGGGCCACTGACAGCATATGCCGTACTGAGCCCTGCCGTCCAGTGCTAGGAGAGGGAGTATCGACCAAAGTGCCAAAGTGGAAGAATGTCTTGACTAATAACTATGTATCATATGTCTCTGATACGCTCTGAAGCCAGCAGGAAGGAGCAGGTACAGGCCAATATCTCCTGACGGTTCAGAGGGCGAAACCCCTACCCATTGAGGAGGACAGGTAGAGTGAAAGTGTGCACCCCAAGTGTGCGCAAGGCTGCACAGAGAGTAGTCCATGCAGAGTGATAACGTGGGCACCACAGCAGGAAGTGTTCCACCGTCTCGGGCTGTGAGGGACACCACGGGCAGTATGGAGAGTCCGTCATCTGAAGGCGATATAGATGAGCCGCCAGTCGTGAGTGCCCAACTCGAAGGCGAGTCAGTGCAACATCCACCGAGCATTTGAGATGGCGAGCCCAAGGGCAGGGGCCATTAAAAGTTCGGACAGAGCCCAACGCCGAAGAAGAGAGGGAATGTGCAAGGCCCTCTTGCCACTGATGACGGATTCCCTTCCAAACAGCCCTTGTGAAATCACTGTGGCCCAGGGCAAGAGGGGTAACAGTAGGAAGTGTGTGCGTGAGGGAGGCCGCCCGATCTGCCACTTCATTACCCCAGATTCCAACATGGGCGGGAACCCACTGAAGGGAGATGCTCCAACCTGGGCTCCGCAAGAAGCGCAGGAGGAGAGATTGTGTCCGACGAACGAGGACGCGCAGTGATCGTGGACGGGCAGAGCACAAAAGTGCCAGGGAAGATTGGGAATCCGAGAAGAGAACCAATGGTTGTGGGGGAATGTGATCTAGGACAAAAGCCAGAGCCTGGTGAATGGTGAAGAGCTCCCCTGCCAGAACAGAATGAGCAGGGTCTAACCGCCACGTTTGACACGGAGAGATTAGCGAAGAAGGCCGCAGATGATGTGGAAGGGGGGAGGACCGTGCAGAGCCATCCGTGTAAACGGAGAATGAAGAGCTGTATGTAACAGAGCGAAACTCTTCAAATAGAAATGCAACTAACTGAGGGGGTTCCCTGTTCCTGTAGTGCCAATCCAGGTGAATGTATCATGTCAGGTCCAGCCAGGGGGGTACCGGAGAGTGGAGAGGGGAGGGAGTCATCACAAGTGCAGGGAGAGTAAGGCAGGACAGGGAACGCTGGGCCCTGGCTACAAAGGAAGGCTGAACCAAACGTGGGGGGACAGAGGCTGTCTCCCACATCTGTGAAGAGAGGCAACAGGGGCGAGTACATATGATGGAGTCGTAAATAGTTCCTCGCTGTCCTCACCGACGAGAGAGGGACTATCCCCGACTCTGCCTCCAAGGCTGCGATAGGGGTGGAGGGGAATGCCCCCAGCATATTACAGATGGCTGAATTCTGGAGAATGTCTAAGCGATGAAGAGAGGAGGAAGAAGCCGAGCCATACACCTCACTCGCATAAGTGAGTTTGCTGCGAACCATAGCTATATAGAACTTATAGAGAAGGTCTCGATCCACCCCCCACTTGGTGCCAGAGATCCGGCGCATAAGTGCAATGCGACGTGTACATGAGAGGTGAAGGGTCGCTATGTGTTTCTTCCATGTCAAGAATGGTGCATCTAAGGTGACTCCCAACCAACGATGAGAAGAGACCAAAGGGACTGGCGTCTGGTTCAATGAGACTGATGGAAGAGTGGGGAGTCAGCGTCTAGTAAAGCATAAGAGCTTGGACTTAGTGTCACTAACCTCCAAACCCCAGGTGGTGGCCCATGATGTTATGCATTGCAGGGCACCCTGAAGTGTTTCCTGTGCTGTCAGTAAAGCTGGGGCACTGCACATAAGGGCCACATCATCTGCATATACCAGGGTATGCCCTCCCTGGATGGAAGGGAGATCCGACAATAAGACAGAGAAAAGGAGTGGGCTAAGAACAGATCCCTGGGGCACTCCCCGATATACAGGACAGGGTGAGGACAAAGCGCCACCCACTGCTACACGAAAGGTCCTCCCTTGCAAAAAGTTGCGCATCCAGCAGAGGGGAGCTCCTGTCAGTCCCATGCAGGCCAGCTTGAAAACAATTGCTGTGTGTGATGCAGAGTCAAATGCTCTGTGTAGGTCCAAAAATGCTGCCAAAAGGAACTCCCGGCATTCAAATGAAGTGTGCACAAGCTGTGTAAATTGAAGCAAAGGGTCGAGGGTGGACCGACCTTCTCGGAAGCCACTTTGGTTATCAGGCAGGAGGCCATGTTCCTCAATCCACCAGGAGAGACGAGTAGCCACCAGTCATTCCAGCACCTTACCCAAGCAGGGCAGTAGAGCAATAGGCCGGTAAGGGCTCGGTTGGGTATCATCCTTGCCCGGCTTTAGAATTGGAATCAGAAGAGAGTGTTTCCACATATCAGGGAAGACACCTGTATACCAGCTGGTATTGAAAACCTCCAGCATAGCTTCTGTACAGGAGGGAGGTAGATGTAGTACAAATGAATAGGGTAAGTTGTCCTCCCCTGGAGAAGAGCAGGAAGAAAGTTGGGAAAGTGCCCGCTGCAATTCATGGGAGCTAAAGGGAGATGCCAGCACCTGGCAGTGAACCTCGGGTACGGCAGGTGGCAAAGGGCCCCATTTGATCACCTTAGAGGGTAGAGGAGGAGGAGGAGAAAACATAGGACCAAAGAAATTTGCAAATGTCTCAGCCTTGTCCTGGGGTAAGAGTGGAGTCGCTCCTTCCTTCAGCAGGGAAAAAGTACTTACAGAACGTGATCCCAACATGGAGTGGAAGAAACCCCATGCCTGACTGGCAGAGGTACGAAAAGAAAGAAAAGAACAGAATAAAGCCCAGGATGCACGTTTCGCATCTGTGTGCCTTAAGTTTCCTCAATAGCCTCTGGTGTGGAACTCTATCAAAAGCCTTACTGAAGTCCATATACACAATACCATATTTGTTACCGTGATCTACCTCCTCAAACACCTTAGTGAAAAAAGTTAGTAAATTCGTAAGACAGGAATGCCCCTTTGTAAAACCATGTTGAGATTCATTAATCAATCTGTGCCTGTCAAGATGGCTACGAATTGCTTCGGCAATTATTGATTCCATAAATTTTCCCACTATGGAGGTAAGGCTTATTGGTCTATAGTTTGAAGCCAAGGACCTGTCACCTGCCTTGTAAATAGGTATTACATTTGCCATTTTCCACTTATCAGGCACTATGCCAGTTTGTAGTGATATGTTAAAAAGATTAGCCAAAGGTATGCTAAGTTCCTCTTTACATTCCTTTAACACCCTTGCAAACAGTTCATCAGGGCCTGGGGATTTGTTAGTTTTTAGTTTCTCTATTTGCCTGAGGACCATGTCACTAGTTATTGCAATCGTGCATAGTTTATTATCATCCTGTTCTACATAATCTATTATTTCAGGAATATTGCTAGTATTTTCCTGGGTGAAAACTGAGAGGAAGTAGGTATTTAGAATTTCACACATATCCTTATCACTGTCAGTGATCTGACCAGAGTTACTCTAAAGTGGGCCAATCTTGTCCCTAATCTTACTTCTGTATACCTGAAAAAACCCTTTTGGGTTAGTCTTTGAATCCCTTGCGACCTTAGCCTCATAATCCCTTTTTTCTTTTCTTATTCCTTTCTTTATTTCTCTCTTTAGTTGAATATATTGATTCCTTAACTGCCCATCCCCTCTTTTGATATGCCTATATATGCCTCTCTTTTGACCAATGAGATGTTTTAATCTATTGTTCATCCATTTGGGATCATTTTTCTTAGATCTAATTTCCCTACTCGGAACAACTTTTGTTCCGAGTAGGGACCCCTGGGTCTCCGCCCTCTTGGGAGTGTAGAAGAGAGGGAGACTACTTCTCGGTAAAAGTCGGTCTTAGACAGGGATGTGTAATGTCACCATGGTTGTTTAATATATTTATAGATGGGGTTGTAAAAGAAGTAAATGCTTGGGTGTTCGAGAGAGGGGGTGGGATTAAATTATGGGGAATCAAATACAAAATGGGAATTGACACAGTTACTTTTGGCTGATGATACTGTGCTTATGGGAGATTCTAAAGAAAAGCTGCAAAGGTTAGTGGACGAGTTTAAAGGTAGAAAGTTGAAAGTGAACATAGAAAAGAGTAAGGTGATAAGGGTATCAAATGATTTAGATAAAGAAAAATTGGATATCAAATTGGAGAGGAGGGGTATGGAAGAAGTGAATGCTTTCAGATATTTGGGAGTTGATGTGTCAGCGGATGGATTTATGAAGGATGAGGTTAACCATAGAATTGATGAAGAAAAAAAGGTGAGTGGTGCATTGAGGTATATGTGGAGACAAAAAGCATTATCTATGAAGGCAAAGAAGGGAATGTATGAAAGTATAGTGGTACCAACACTCTTATATGGGTGTGAAGCTTGGGTTGTAAATGCTGCAGTGAGTAGGCAGTTGGAGGCAGTGGAGATGTCCTGTCAAAAGGCAATGTGTGGTGTAAATATTATGCAGAAAATTCAGAGTGTGGAAATTAGGAGAAGAAGTGGAGTTAATAAAAGTATTAGTCAGAGGGCTGAAGAGGGGTTGTTGAGAATGGATCAAAGTAGAATGACATGGAGAGCATATAAATCTGTAGGAGAAGGAAGGCGGGGTAGGGGTCGTCCTCGAAAAGGTTGGACAGAGGGCGTAAAGGAGGATTTGTGGGCAAGGGGCTTGGACTTCCAGCAAGCATGCGTGAGCGTGTTAGATAGGAGTGAATGGAGACGAATGGTATTTGGGGCCTGACGAGCTGTTGGAGTGTGAGCTGGGTAATATTTAGTGAAGGGATTCAGGGAAACCGGTTATTTTTATATAGCCGGACTTGAGTACTGGAAATGGGAAGTACAATGTCTGCACTTTAAAGGAGGGGTTCGGGATATTAGCAGTTCAGAGGGATATGTTGTGTATCTTTATACGTATATGCTTCTAAACTGTTGTGTTCTGGGCACCTGTGCAAAAACAGTGATTATATGTGAGTGAGGTGAAAGTGTTGAATGATGATGAAAGTATTTTCTTTTTGGGGATTTTCTTTCTTTTTGGGTCGCCCTGCCTCGGTGGGAGTCAGCCAACTTGTTGAAAAAAAAAAGTTGTAAATTTCACCTCTTCACTTTGGAAGTGGCAGTGATGAACTTTCTTGTGTAAGCCAAGTTGGTTAACTTTATTAACCAACTTGTACTGATTTACAGGGTATTTTAAAGGTAGGATGAGGGGGGGTTAGCTGTTAGGGTAAGTGTATTCTAACCTAACTACTCTGTGATCCAGCAAAATTACTAATCCGGCACACTACAGGTCCCAATGATGCTGGATTAGTGATGGTTGACCTGTAAAGCATTCAAAAAAGATAGCCTGTATGCAAACTGGGAGCGTCATGAAGAGTAAGACAGCAACAAAGTGCTACATATACATTCAGTTTGACATTATATTAAACTTAAAGACACTGTATACTGAATTATACATATATGTATTTGAGGATACCTAAGGCATTCTGCTGAATAATCATCAAGCTTGCTCCGGAACTGCTCCTTCCCAGATATGAGTCTCTGTTTCTTGATGTGTTTATTCATCTGGGCATATAAAACAGGCTTGTACTTATTTCCAGAGAGCAATTGAACTTTTTCCATGTGAGAGTGAAGGCCAGGACATCTGAGGAACAAGGACTCAATCAGGTAGATCAGCTCTAAACGTGAAGTGAGGGAATGTAGTGTTGCGTCTTCCACCACTTTCTGAAAATCATTATTAAGTTACTAAAATGTATATTTTTCAATGCCTAGAACTGTGCCACATTGTTGAGTTGCTACATTAAACATGACTTCATATAGAGTAGTTATAAATATTAAAACCTAATAGAGTATTTAGTAAGGATATCAACATCTATAGAACTGAATTAAAGCTATTACATTTATTAACATTTAAAACCATTAAGTTTATGAACACTTAAAGCTAGTAAGTATCTTGCCAATTAGCTAGTACCTTTTACATTGGACTCAATAATGTTTCTGCGAACTGCCACAGACCCTTCTAGGCTGATTGAGCCTAGTGTTGTTGGGAGAAATCATTCACAGAGTCTTTCTTTTATCTAGCTCCTAGATTGTTTAACATATTGCCTGTGTCTTTCTTATCAGACAGGAATCTGTTCATGCTTTCAAGTCTCAGTTGAAAGCTCACCTGTTTCTTAGAGCTGATGATCTGACGATCATACTGTCACACTTGATCATAGACTTTAGTATTTCATCTTTATCACTGTTCTTGCATTTATAGCTTGGTGTGTGAGAATTTGTATATTATTATTATTATTTCCTCATCCATATATCTATAGGCTATTTTAAAGTTTGTCAGTGTATGTTGTGTATGTTAGCTAATCAAATGATGTGGCCCAGTCCATAGATTCATTATGTGCCTCAGTAATTATTTTAACTATCACCAACAACATGGATATGGGGTGCAAAATAAAACTATCAAAATAACTAGTAGTTTAGTAAATGAATTTCTCACAATTTTGTGATATCTGGTGACAATTTTTCTTGCCCATGATAATTACTAGATATCTCTCTCTCATGCTTTTAGCATTTCATTACAAAACTGATATTGTTCTTGAGGCTTTGTATCGCTTTCTCTCATTTCAATTACTTGGTAACTTATATTTTAAAAATAACTGAGCATATCCCACCAAGGCAGGGTGACTATCTTAATTAAATTCCATTATCCATCACTCCCTTTAGTCATGTTATTTGAGTCATTTTGTAGAGATCCTAGTATCATCTACTAACCTATTCATTTTGTGTTTTATTCCTTATGGCAAGCCATTTATGTAAATTATTATTACCCTAATACATAGGAAAGCTCATGTCACATAATGGGCCTTCTACACACTTCATGAATATAATAACATAAGAACGTAGATTTCATAAATCACAGAACAGTGAGCATACCTGAGTATCTGTGACTGCCAGCCCATTCATAACGTTCATGAGGACAAGGAAGATGAGGAACAAAAAGAGGAGGAAAACAAGTAGAGCTGATGTTAAGAAGATCAGTCTGCGAGAGAAGTGTTGGCTTAGATCAGAGTACTCAAACTCTCCGGTAGCCATTACTATTGCCTTGGGAAGTGTCGA
The DNA here is from genome assembly GCF_038502225.1 of Cherax quadricarinatus. Lineage (NCBI taxonomy): Eukaryota > Metazoa > Arthropoda > Malacostraca > Decapoda > Parastacidae > Cherax > Cherax quadricarinatus. Next base: position 19,170,637 of record NC_091330.1, read on the forward strand.
CCAGAAGTCACTAAAGTCAGTGTCCTGATAAAAAAAATGTTTTATTAATTGTACTGATTTACTAAAAAGGGTGGATTGCAAGACTGCATTAAACACTGTATTATTATAGATATAATCTGGTGGTAAATGAAAATTCAACTCAGGCAAATCCAACAAAGCCAAAGATGATTGATTTCAGTTGGGGTTCATCTATTTTGTACAGTATCTTGTTTAAACACAACTATACACTGGTATGCACACACAGATGCATAAACACACATTTACAAAATAAAAATGCAGTACTATGGGTTATACAAAATCTACATATTGTTAAAATTACAACACAACAATTGTTACTACTATACTATATACTATAAATGTAAACTAGATCCAGCAAAGTTTCCAGCTACACAGTAACTACTACTAATACAGAACTGTAAAATCTGATTGACTTTTTCTTTTCTCTTTTGCAGATTCATTAATAAGGTACTCTTATCTTTAGACATAAATGAATTTATACTGTTACTGAACTCAGTATTATTAGGCAGCCCATTCTAATATACCAGAAATGTTCTGCCTCGACATAGGCTTTCCAAAGTGCATTAAAGAAATGTCACTTATAATAATATGTAATAAGTAATAATAATAATATCTTTACTTGGAGAGTATAATTATACCAACTCTCTTATATGGGTGCAAAGCATAGGTGGTGAATGTTGCAACAAGGAGAAGGCTGGAGGCAGTGGAGATGTGTCTGAGGGCAATGTGTGGTGTGAATATAATGCAGAAAATTCATAGTTTGGAAATTAGGACGAGGTGCAGGATTACCAAAACTATTATCCAGAGGGCTGAGGAGGGGTTGTTGAGGCGATTCAGACATATAGAGAGGAGGGAACAAAATAATATGACTTCGAGAGTGTATAAATCTTTAGTGGAGGGAAGGCAGGGTAGATGTCGACCTAGGAAAGGTTGGAGGGAGGGGGTAAAGGAGGTTTTGTGTGCAAGGGGCTTGGGCTTCCAGCAAGCATGCATGTGTTAGATAGGAGCAAATGGAGACAAATGGTTTTTAGGACTTGACATGCTGTTGGAGTGTGAGCAGGGTAATATTTATGAAGGGATTCCGGGAAACCGGCAGGCCAGACTTGAGTAATGGAGATGGGAAGTACAGTGCCTGCAGTATGAAGGAGGGGTGTTAATGTTGTAGTTTTATAAATGTAGTGTAAGTGCACCTCTGGCAAGATAGTGGAGTGAATTATGGTGAAAGTTTTTCTTTTTCGGGCCACCCTACCTTGGTGGGAAATGGCAGATGTATTAATAAAAAAAAAAAATATCTTTATTTCTACAAGTACATGTACAAGGTATACAGGCCTAAGTGACACCAATGACATACTACTACACAGAAAGCCTTTTGTTATGCAGAGCATTTCAGGCATATTAAGTCACTTTTGTCCCAGGATACGACCCACACCAATCAACTAACACCCAGGTACCCACTTTACTGATGGGTGAACATGAACAACAGATATTAGTGCCAGGGAAAAAAAAGGCCCCCACATACCATCAGTAAGACAACATTCATATTTGCAAATATACAGGGTCTAAACCCAGCTGTGGACTGCTTACAGAGGTTTTCACAGAGATACACATAAAGGATCACTTTAACAATGAAATATGGATCCCAGGTCATAACCTATACAGATGTGACAGAGTGAACAGGCAAAAGGGGGAGCGGGGTTAGCCTGTATGTCACAGAGTCACTAATATGCCCGGTGGCCTGGTGGCTAAAGCTCCCGCTTCACACACGGAGGGCCCGGGTTCGATTCCCGGCGGGTGGAAACATTTCGACACGTTTCCTTACACCTGTTGTCCTGTTCACCTAGCAGCAAATAGGTACCTGGGTGTTAGTCGACTGGTGTGGGTCGCATCCTGGGGGACAAGATTAAGGACCCCAATGGAAATAAGTTAGACAGTCCTCGATGACGCACTGACTTTCTTGGGTTATCCTGGGTGGCTAACCCTCCGGGGTTAAAAATCCGAACGAAATCTTATCTTATCTTAAATGCCTCAAATGATGTTGATGTTTTGACAGTAAAGATTGAGAACCAAAACCTGGTCATTGTGGTTGTATACAAGCCTCCCAACAATTCCAGGAACAACTATTAAAAAGAGACCACTGTCTAGAAAATTTTCCAGCCCCTGCCCCAAACATCTTGCTCCTGGGGGATTTCAACCTAAGGCACCTAAAATGGAGGAATGTAGCAAATAATGCTGTAGCAGAGATAACCCCAGGAGGCAGCTCAGATGAAAACTCTCACACACACAAGCTTTTAAATCTCTGCACCAAATTCACCTTAAACCAGCAAATAATAGTCAACAAGATTGGAGAATACACTGGACCTCATCCTTACTAACAATGATGATTTAATACGAAATATTACCTTATCAAGAATAAAGAATAAAAACAATATACTCAGATCACAACATAATAGAGGTTCAGACATGTATGCACGGGGCCCCAGAACAACAAAATGTGATCAGTCATGAGGCAGCCCTCACCAAATTCAACTTTAATAACAAAAACATAAGGTGAAACCAAGTCAACCAGGTCCTAAATGATATAAACTGGGAAAATATCCTAAGCAACATGGATCCAAACCAATGTCTGAATATATAATTGCTTAGTTAATCTTAAGTTAATTTTAAGCCTGCCCACAATGCTCTGCATACAAGGGGCTTATGGCATGTACACTAAACCACTGTATTTCTTTTGTACAACTATGTATCATGTCCAAATATGTCTAGAAAAAAATTAACCCTGTGGCACTCGAGGCATGTTCAAGGCATATTCCTTTAAGGAAAAGGAAAAGAAGATGTAAACTAGAAAGAGTGGCTAAAAGATACCAATATATCTGTAATATGGGGGGAGGCACTGGTCAGAGAAATAGCAAACATGGAACTTAACCTTTTGACTGTCGCAGACCCCTTTCTGAAACTGTCATTCTATGTCGCAAAATATTAAAAAAAAAAAAAAAAAAAGAATTTTCTTATCAAAATGTTAGGATTATTTTACTGAGTGTTTTAAGCCTAAAAAATTTTTTGCCATCAGTACTTGCCGAGATATAGAGGTGCAAAGTTGGCAGAAAATGAGCGGCGTATGGCAACAGTGGCGAATGCCGCCCACCCGGTATTCTTTTATTTACTCCAATTCGAAGGTTTCTTGTATTTTCAAATATTTTTCTTTTCTAAGTAACTTACGTGGCCTGTGAGACCAAAGTAAGGTGCAACGTTCAAATATACACTCATTGTTTACAACACAATAACCGAACAAACATTATCACTGTTGGATTGTATATAAAATTTGTTTACACAAACAATACAAAACATTGTTTATTACTATTGTTCCATAATATATATACATATGTACAGTCACTGAACACGTTCCTAGAACTGCTGCAGCTTGTGGAACTCTTTGAAACATGGGTATATGCAGAGTGGTACTTGACACTCCTCACACATAAAACGAGTGTCTCTGCATGTTTGTGGGCGTTTTGTGGTATGTCCACATACAAAACACCTCTTCTGAGCACTTTTCTTGAAAGCAGTAGGAGGCAGTTGTATGGGGTAGTGATCACCAGGCCTCAAACGAGATGGCATATGTTGGTAATTTTGTGGGCGCTGGTCTATTGCAGGTGTTGCTCCTTGGTACTTGATTATTTGTCTGATGACTGACAAACAAAATTCACCATATTTTGGTTTGTTGTTGGTCCTCAACTTGTATATGTTATAAGCATTTAGCATGGAAATATCAAGAAGATGGAAAAAAAGTTTTATATACCACTTATAACTCTTGCATACACAATCAGCAAACCCAATCTGCATGTCACATTTGTCCGCTAAGCACATATTGAGGTTGTAGTCCATGACAGCTGCAAGTTTTAGAATGGGTTCATTGGTCTCTCTATTGTGCCTGCCAATGTGTGCCATTTCGTTTCGGTGAACTGATGTCAACAATGTGACATCACATTTGTCATGCCACTGAAATGCCATGATGTCATTGGCAGCAAAGGCCTGCACCTCACCTCTGCGAGTGCCAGCGTCGAACCTTGGCATATGTTTACGATTACCACACACTGTGCCACACACGTCTGTCATGTTCACTTGCAAGAAATCACTGAGTATGGGGCTTATGTACCAGTTATCAGTATATAATATATGCCCCTTACCAAGATATGGTTCCATCATTGTTCGAACCACATCACCAGAGATACCCAATAACTTCCTGGTATCTCTCAATGTATTACTGCCACTGTACGCAATATCCAAAACAAGACCACTTTTGCAATCACACAGTACAAATAACTTTATACCAAAGCGTTTCCTCTTGCTTGGTATGTATTGCTTGAATGAGAGTCTTCCTTTGAACAAAATCAAAGACTCATCAATAACAAGCTTCCTGAAGGGATAAAAATACATGCAACACTTTTGTTTCAGTACATAAACACATTTCTGATCTTATATAACCTGTTGCTTCTGTCAGGCCTTGTTTTGTCTGAAAAGTGTAACATACGTAACAGTATCAAAAAACAATTTCCTCCTATAATGTCACTAAAACCTGGGGTTGAAATCAGGCATTCTGTTGACCAGTATGTGGTGACAGTGTGCTTATACACATGTGGCATAAGCATTATTGTGGCAAAGAACAGGTACATCTCTGCCACAGTTGTGTCCTTCCACTGGTGTAGCCGTGATCTTGGTGAAAGAATTATATTTGCCATGGTGTACTCATAGTATTTGTTGGTTTCCCTGACAATAATGTCCATTAGGGGTTCATCGAGGAATAACTGAAAGCATTCCAGTTCAGTAGCATTGTTCCCAAGTGTACATGATGGCCGTATTCCACTTTGTGTTTCATCAATTCATGGGGACTGGGAACAAACTCATCGCCTTGCTGCCAATCCCAGATGCGGTCTGCTGGTGGGTTCTGTATACTGAAACGTGGTTGTGGTTGTGCAGGTTGTGGTTGTTGTGGGAGTGTGGGGTTGGGTGAGGCTGGAGTTTACCTGGAGAGAGTTCCGGGGGTCAACGCCCCCGCGGCCCGGTCTGTGACCAGGCCTCCTGGTGGATCAGAGCCTGATCAACCAGGCTGTTGCTGCTGGCTGCATGCAAACCAACGTACGAGCCACAGCCCGGCTGATCAGGAACTGACTTTAGGCTGGTTGTAGTTGTGCAGAGTCAGCAGAGTCGGTAGTAGCATGGCCCGCTGCTGGTGCCACATGATTCGTGCCACCATCACTATCACCACCACCACCTGCTGCCTCACTCACATCATTCATACCCATCGTAACAATATCGTCATCTTCACTATCAGGTCATGGTGTAGGGCCATGGGATGTGCTCCAAGATTTACTCGTTCCCCTTGGAACAGCATATGACACACTACCAGATGGCATGCTACGTCGTATATACTGCTGCTTCACTGGGGAATATTCACCCTCACTGCTGCAACTAGAACTGCTTTCAGTAGCTTTGAAATCACTCTCATTATCACTTTCACTGCTCACATCTGAGAAAAACCAAGAATACTGTCCTAACTAAACCTAATGAAACACCACTACATCCCACTGACACAGCAAACAAGATAAACGACTTCTTCTCAAACATAGGATCTAATCTCGGCAGTAAAATCCCACATACCAATGCCCATGCCGGGGACTACCTAGATGGAAATTTCCCTAATTCCTTCTATCTTGCACCAACTGAGCCCACGGAAGTCATTGAGATCATAAAGTCACTTAAAAATAACTCGGGGAATCTGTCTCATGTCCCACCATTACTGTACAAACGAGCGGCCCATGTCCTTTCGCATGCTATTTCATTACTTTTTAACAAGTCAAGAGACTAGCACCTTCCCGAAACTACTCAAGATGGCAAGGGTTACACCAATACATAAAGGTGGTGACCCTACAGACTTAAACAACTATAGGCCAATATCTAACTTACCATTGCTATCCAAAATCTTTGAGAAACTCGTGCACAGGAGACTGTATTCATTTATAACGGCTCAAAACATACTCAACCCCTGCCAGTTTGGATTCAGGAAAAATAAAAGCACTAATGATGCAATCATAAAAATGCTAGATCTGCTTTACACAGCATTGGAAAATAAGGAATATCCACTAGGAATTTTTATTGACCTAAGAAAAGCTTTTGACACAGTAAACCACGACATCCTACTCCACAAACTTGATCACTATGGTATAAGAGGCCATGCGCTTGCTTATTTCAAATCTTACATTACTAATAGGTATCAGTACGTCACCATTAAAGACACAGCATCAGCAACACGGCCACTTGATACTGGAGTTCCGCAGGGAAGTGTCCTTGGTCCCCTGCTCTTCCTCATATACATCAATGACCTTCCAAACATATCCCAACACCTGAAACCCATTCTCTTTGCTGATGACACGACTTATGTCATCTCTCACCCTAATCTTGCCACCTTCAACACCATTGTGAATTAGGAGCTGATTAAAATATCGACTTGGATGACAGCCAATAAACTTACGCTTAACACTGACAAAACCTACTATATTATGTTTGGTAGCAGAGCAGGAGATGCACAAATTAACATTAAGATTGACAACACTCTAATTACCAGAAATAATGGGGGAAAATTCCTAGGCTTATACCTTGACAACAACCTGAATTTCAGCACCCATATCCAGCATATAGCCAAAAAAGTATCCAAAACGGTTGGGATCCTCTCCAAGATACGATACTACGTGCCGCAAAATGCCCTTCTCACACTATACCACTCACTTATTTATCCATACCTCACCTATGCTATTTGTGCTTGGGGATCAACTGCAGCAACACACCTAAAGCCAATAATAACCCAACAAAAAGCTGCAGTAAGAATAATCACTAAATCCCATCCCTGGCAACACACCCCCCCCACTCTTCATAGATCTAAACTTACTCCCAGTTCAGTACATCCACACTTACTACTGTGCAATCTATATCTACAGGACCTTAAACTCTAATATCAACCTTGACCTAAAACGCTTTCTTGATAGTTGTGACAGAACCCACAGGCATAACACCAGACACAAACATCTCTACGACATTCCCCGTGTCCGACTAAACCTTTACAAAAATTCAATGTATGTCAAAGGCCCTAAAATCTGGAACACCCTACCTGAGAACTCTAGAACTGCAGACACATTCATCACCTTCAAAACTACCATTAGAAAACATCTTATCTCCCTGATACACCCCGTCAACTAACTACACGAATACCACCTGGTGGTTCACACTTACACTCGCTCACTCATTTGACCATAAACAGAAATATTAATCTCAGTCTTAAAATAATGAATCCTGTGATACTCCAATACTGAAACTATGTACTGTGCCAAAACAAAAGCATTCACATTGCTAAACTCACAAACTAGTATATAGTCACTTAGCCATAATACCAACTTACCTCATAATTAAGAATAAAACTAAGTATGCTCGAAATGCCTAGCCATGCTAAGCGTTCTAGTGGTACACTCTGTAATCACAATTTTACTACATGTAAACCAAACAATAACCAAATTTCTGTAAACTCAGCATTGTAATCCTTATAGAGAATAAACTTTGAATTTGAATTTGAATTTGTACACAGGCAAATAGTTTCCTCTTTCGTCCTGGTACAGGTGAACGTGAACGGGCCGGCCCAGCACCGGTGGTGGAAGGTCGTGGGTCATCTGGGTTTTCATCACTAATTACGTTACCCTGGGCACTGTTTTCGGTCACACCCGCTTGAAAGCCATGGAACCCACTTTCACTGACACTTCCATTGCTGTTAGAGCTATCACTTGGGAACAAAAGACCTCCAACCCGCCAAGGAGTGAGGTACTTCTTACCGCGAGGCATGGTGAAAATGGACTACCACGATACACCACTGAGTCCCAGATTTTTTTCACAGGGTGCACACCCACCACACAGACCCATTCTCTCTCATGTAGGCCTACCAGCTTTCTCCCGCTTGATTTGAAGCCGCTAGAATTTACACGTATAAATACGTCCAAAAAAGCGGCTCGTAATACATATATATACAACCAAAACAGTCAAATTCAAATTCAAATTCAAATTCAAAGTTTATTCTCTATAAAGATTACAATGTTGAATTTACAGAATTTGGTTGTTGTGTGGTTTACATGTAGTTAAATAATGATTACAGAGTGTACCACTAGAACGCCTAGCATGGCTAGGTATTTCGGGCAGACTTAGTTTAATTCTTTATTTTAAAATATTACAAATTATGAGGTAAGTTGGTATTATGGCTAAGTGACTAAATACTAGTTTGTGAGTTTAGCAATGTGAATGCTTTTGTTTTGGCACAGTACATAGTTTCAGTATTGGAGTATCATAGGATTCATTATTTTAAGATTGAGATTAATATTTCTGTTTATGGTCAAATGGGTGAGTGAGTGTAAGTGTGAACCACCAGGTGGTATTCGTGTAGTTAGTTGATGGGGTTTATCAGGGAGATAAGATGTTTTCTAATGGTAGTTTTGAAGGTGATGAATGTGTCTGCAGTTCTAGAGTTCTCAGGTAGGGTGTTCCAGATTTTAGGGCCTTTGACATACATTGAATTTTTGTAAAGGTTTAGTCGGACATGGGGAATGTCGTAGAGATGTTTGTGTCTGGTGTTATGCCTGTGGGTTCTGTCACAACTATCAAGAAAGCGTTTTAGGTCAAGGTTGATATTGGAGTTAAGGTCCTGTAGATGTAGATTGCACAGTAGTAAGTGTGGATGTACTGAACAGGGAGTAAGTTTAGATCTATGAAGAGTGGGGGGGTGTGTTGCCAGGGATGGGATTTAGTGATTATTCTTACTGCAGCTTTTTGTTGGGTTATTATTGGCTTTAGGTGTGTTGCTGCAGTTGATCCCCAAGCACAAATAGCATAGGTGAGGTATGGATAAATAAGTGAGTGGTATAGTGTGAGAAGGGCATTTTGCGGCACGTAGTATCGTATCTTGGAGAGAATCCCAACTGTTTTGGATACTTTTTTGGTTATGTGTTGGATATGGGTGCTGAAATTCAGGTTGTTGTCAAGGTATAGGCCTAGGAATTTGCCCTCATTATGTCTTCTAAAAAGAATAAGAAGAAGAAAATTGTCAAAGTGGGAAGTCTGAATGTGCGTGGATGTTGTGCAGATGATAAGAAAGAGATGATTGTGGATGTTATGAATGAGAAGAAGCTGGATGTCCAGGCTTTAAGTGAAACAAAGCTAAAGGGGGTGGGAGAGTTTCAGTGGAGAGGAATAAATGGGATTAGGTCAGGGGTTTCTGTTGTGATAGAAACACAGGCCTTATCTCTAGGCTTTATTGAACATAGAATCTTCATAGTACTTCTGCAACAACAAAATATAATGACTAGTACATCTAATAACGGCTTCTACAGGGATGGTGATGTCTTGCATATGTCAAGAGAAAAGTTATAACTACAGGCCACATATTTAAACTCACCATGTAATCTGCATCACTGATAAATGGATATAGTAGGAGAGAATCACACACCATGTGTTGGGGCCCATGACACACACCAAACTGTTGTTGTTGTTAAGGGCCACGAGAGGTGGTGCAGTATTATCCTGCTGCTGCTCCCCACAGGACCAGTATCACTACAATCTCCCCCTTCTAAAATATCAGAGACAGTAATCTCCCAAACTGTTAGGTGGGCGACGTACACGTCCCGACCTTCGTAGCCCTTGAGCCTCTTCACCAGGTTCGATATTTTCCAGCGGGGTTTGATTAACTGCTGGAGCAGAATCCTCTATTTCCATAGGGGTAGTCTCAAGGGGCTTTCCAGGAGAAAACGAAGCATCTTTCACATCTATTGGTGTATCTTGAGATTCCACACTAATTGGGATTTCAACTGGGGCTAAATGTCTTGTAGATACTGTAGTCTCTTCACCATTTTGGTAGCGAATGTGGGCGTAATGTGGATTAGCTTGCAGGAGCTCTACCTCTTCCACTAAAGGATCCGTCTTGTTCATCCTACGGTGACTCTTCAGGAGAACGGGTCCAGGATGACATAACCAAGTGGGCACGGAGGCTCCCGTAGAGGAACGACGTGAATAGTTGAGGAGTCTTTCATGAGGGGTTGCATTAGTAGCTGTGCACAGCAGTGATCTAATAGAGTGAAGAGCATCAGGTAGGACAGTTTGCCAGTGTTGAATAGGTAGATTGCGCGACTTCAATGTCATTGTAACTGCCTTCCATATAGTACCATTGAACCGCTCCACTTGACCATTGCCTTGAGGGTTGTAGCTTGTTGTTCTGCTGCAGGCAATACCTTTGCTAGCCAAAAACTCCTGAAGTTCGTTACTCATGAACGAGGATCCCCTGTCTGAATGGATATAAGCTGGCATACCAAAAATAGAGAACAACTGTGAAAGACAACTAATAACAGTTGAAGCAGCCATATTTGCACAGGGGAATACAAAGGGAAACCTTGAATATTCATCTACTATGTTAAGGAAATACCTATTCTGATTTGTGCTTGGTAGAGGTCCTTTGAAATCTATATTCAATCTTTCGAAAGGCTGGGTGGATTTTATGAGATGAGTCTTCTCTGGCTGATGAAAGTTTGGCTTGCACTCTGCACATACTCTGCATGCTCTGATCACTTGTCGCACATCTTCCACTGAGTAGGGCATGTTCTTTGATTTGACAAAATGGTACAGGCGTGTAACTCCTGGGTGACACAAAGCCTTGTGGAGAGCTGAGAGTGATTGCAAATCATGACATGCTGCTACACAGTGGGACCTAGAGAATGCATCAGGTGAGATGTTCTCTTGACCCGGTCGGTACAGAATATCAAAGTCATAACACGATAGTTCCATCCTCCAGCGTAATATCTTGTCATTCTTTATCCTACTTTTGTGCTTCTTGTCGAACATATACATCACGGACCGTTGGTCAGTCCTTATGGTGAAATGTCTACCAGTTAAATAATGCCTCCAGTGGCGAACTGCTTCTATGATGGCCTGGGCTTCCTTTTCTACAGCAGCATAACATTTCTCTGATCCTTGAAAAGTTCTCGAAAAGAAGGCTACTGGTCGTCCTGCCTGAGATAAGACTGCAGCAATGGCAATGTCAGATGCATCCGTTTCCACTTCGAATGGTAGGGACTCATCAATGGCTTGAACTACTGAGTTTTCAATGTCCTGTTTGAGAGTATGGAAAGCGGCTTCTGCTTCCTTTGTCACAGGAAATGTGGTAGCACTCAATGGGCGGACTTTACTTGAATAGTTGTAGATCCATTGTGAGTAATAAGCAAAGAGACCAAGAGTTCTTCGGAGTGACTTTTTGTCTTGAGGCATTGGAAGTTCCCGTAGAGGTCGTAGTCGTTCAGGGTCTGGGAATATTGAACCTCCTTCCACTACATAACCAAGGATGCTAAGCCTTTTAGTTGAAAAAGTGCACTTTTCCTCATTGTAACTGATATTTTTCTTCTTGGCGGCTTCCAAAAACTTATCAAGGTTTGCATCATGTTCCTCCTGGGTCTTGCCACAAATGGTAACATTATCTAAATACGCGTAAGTTCCCATGAGTTGCTCTTCCTGAATGAGTGAATCCATAATTCGTTGGAAGCAGGCTACCCCATTGGTGACTCCAAAAGGGACTCTGGTAAACTGATACAGGCCATCACTAGCCTGAAACGCTGTGTATGGTTTATCTTCATTCCTTATAGGGACTTGATGATAGGCACTCTGTAGATCAATTGTGCTAAACACATAGTACTGAGCAATTTTGTTCACTGTATCGTCAATTCGAGGTAGAGGGTACCCATCAAGAAGTGTAAATTTGTTGATTGTCTCAGAGTAATCGATAGCCAGTCTCCGTTTCCTATAACCATCTTTAACAACAACAACCTGTGCACGCCAAGGGGAATCACTCGGTTCTATAATACCCTCCTTCAGCAGCCTCTGAGTTTCTTTCTCAATGAACATCCGATCCTCATAAGAATAGCGGCGTGACTTAGCTGATATAGGATGGCAATCCGCGGTAAGATTTGCAAACAGCTTTGGTGGGTCTACCCTTAAAGTGCTAAGTCCACAGACAACAAGAGGAGGCAGTTCACCTCCATATGTTAAGGTGACACTACCATGCAGCTTCTGAAAGTCCTGACCAAGGATAACATCAGAGCACAGTTGTGGCAGAATAGCTAAATGTACATCTTGATAATCCTTTCCATTAACTCTGAGATTTACCTTACAAAACCCTAAGGTCTGAATAGAGAGAGATGTTGATGCCATGGAAACGGTACCTGATGAGTGATGTAGAGTCAAGGAGAGCCGTTTAACTAAGTCAAGGTTGATGAAACTCTCTGAGCTGCCACTATCAATAAGACCATCTACTTCTGTTCCTTTGATGAATACTTTCACAACTGCCTTTGACAGTGAATTTGGAGTAGCCGCAGAAGTCACTGTTGCTAGAGTCGCATGATCACTGGAATGTGTGGAGGCACTAGCTCTTGTTGATGCCTTAGCACGACATACTTTAGCAAAGTGACCTTTCTTGTGGCATTTATGGCACATTGCTTCACGAGCAGGACACTTTGGACGTGGATGTCTTGAAAAACCACAAAAGAAACACACCGTACCTGCTGCTGCTGTCACTGAGGCAGGTTCCACAGTAACTTCATTGCAAGAGTCTTGGTCAGGAATTGCAGCACTTACCACTCGAGAAGGCTGAGTGGTACTGTATACTTCAGAATTCTTCTGGGCTGAATCTAGAGCTCTTGCCTGGTCAAAGGCAGCGGCTAAGTCGAGAGTTTTATTCTCCAATAAACGCTGCCTTATTATTGGTGATTGCAGGCCACTGATAAAAGCATCCCTGATGGACTCTTCACAATACTGAGCAGCTGTCACTGCTTGGAAGTGACAGTCCTTACCTAAAATTTTCAGTGCTTGAAAGTATTCCTCTAAGGATTCATCAATCTGCTGGCGGCGAGTTGCAAGGCGATAGCGTGCAAAGATTTCATTTGTAGGTTTAATATACTGAGACTTGAGGGTTTTGATAGCATCTTCGTAGGTATTACACTCAGAAATAGCCTCGTATATCTTAGGTGACACAAAATTGATGAGCAGACTTAGTTTATCTAGATCTTGTGCAAGAAAGGTATAAAATACCGACAATATGAAAGTTAAGACACATGTGCAACATCTGGATATCTTTATTGTAGTAGACGTTTCGCCATCCAGTGGCTTTATCAATACAGATTCTAGAATCCTGTATTGATAAAGCCACTGGATGGCGAAACGTCTACTACAATAAAGATATCCAGATGTTGCACATGTGTCTTAACTTTCATATCTAGATCTTCTTTAGGAAGGGCTCCCAAGAAGTTTTCGAAAGTCTTAAACCAGTGCTTCCATTCCTGAGCAGCCGTTGATAAGCTGGGGTCACAGTCTAGCCTCTCAGGTTTCAGTAAACGCTCCATGTTGTGATGTAGTCTAGCGCAGGATCACCACCAGGTAGCCCAGGATTCTATGTTCAATAAATTGTTGTGATAGAAACACAGGCCTTATCTCTAGGCTTTATTGAACATAGAATCTTCATAGTACTTCTGCAACAACAAAATATAATGACTAGTACATCTAATAACGGCTTCTACAGGGATGGTGATGTCTTGCATATGTCAAGAGAAAAGTTATAACTACAGGCCACATATTTAAACTCACCATGTAATCTGCATCACTGATAAATGGATATAGTAGGAGAGAATCACACACCATGTGTTGGGGCCCATGACACACACCAAACTGTTGTTGTTGTTAAGGGCCACGAGAGGTGGTGCAGTATTATCCTGCTGCTGCTCCCCACAGGACCAGTATCACTACAGTTTCAAATAGAGTTAGAGCTAAAGAAGGAGTAGCAATAATGTTGAAGGATAAGCTATGGCAGGAAAAGAGGGACTATAAATGTATTAATTCAAGGATTATGTGGAGTAAAATAAAGATTGGATGTGAAAAGTGGGTTATAGTAAGCGTGTATGCACCTGGAGAAGAAAGAAGTGTAGAGGAGAGAGAGAGATTTTGGGAAATGTTGAGTGAATGCGTGGGGAGTTTTGAATCAAGTGTGAGAGTAATGGTGGTTGGGGATTTCAATGCTAAAGTGGGTAAAAATGTTATGGAGGGAGTAGTAGGTAAATTTGGGGTGCCAGGGGTAAATGTAAATGGTGAGCCTTTAATTGAGCTATGTGTAGAAAGAAATTTGGTAATAAGTAATACATATTTTATGAAAAAGAGGATAAATAAATATACAAGGTATGATGTAGCACGTAATGAAAGTAGTTTATTAGATTATGTATTGGTGGATAAAAGGTTGATGGGTAGGCTCCAGGATGTACATGTTTATAGAGGGGCAACTGATATATCGGATCATTATTTAGTTGTAGCTACAGTTAGAGTAAGAGGTAGATGGGAAAAGAGGAAGGTGGCAACAACAAGTAAGAGGGAGGTGAAAGTGTATAAACTAAGGGAGGAGGAAGTTCGGGTGAGATATAAGCGACTATTGGCAGAAAGGTGGGCTAGTGCAAAGATGAGTAGTGGGGGGGTTGAAGAGGGTTGGAATAGTTTTAAAAATGCAGTATTAGAATGTGGGGCAGAAGTTTGTGGTTATAGGAGGGTGGGGGCAGGAGGAAAGAGGAGTGATTGGTGGAATGATGAAGTAAAGGGTGTGATAAAAGAGAAAAAGGTAGCTTATGAGAGGTTTTTACAAAGCAGAAGTGTTATAAGAAGAGCAGAGTATATGGAGAGTAAAAGAAAGGTAAAGAGAGTGGTGAGAGAGTGCAAAAGGAGAGCAGATGATAGAGGGGGAGAGGCACTGTCAAGAAATTTTAATGAAAATAAGAAAAAATTTTGGAGTGAGTTAAACAAGTTAAGAAAGCCTAGGGAAAATATGGATTTGTCAGTTAAAAACAGAGTAGGGGAGTTAGTAGATGGGGAGATGGAGGTATTAGGTAGATGGCGAGAATATTTTGAGGAACTTTTAAATGTTAAGGAAGAAACAGAGGCAGTAATTTCATGCACTGGTCAGGGAGGTATACCATCTTTTAGGAGTGAAGAAGAGCAGAATGTAAGTGTGGGGGAGGTACGTGAGGCATTACGTAAAATGAAAGGGGGTAAAGCAGCTGGAACTGATGGGATCATGACAGAAATGTTAAAAGCAGGGGGGGATATAGTGTTGGAGTGGTTGGTACTTTTGTTTAATAAATGTATGAAAGAGGGGAAGGTACCTAGGGATTGGCGGAGAGCATGTATAGTCCCTTTATATAAAGGGAAAGGGGACAAAAGAGACTGTAAAAATTATAGAGGAATAAGCTTATTGAGTATACCAGGAAAAGTGTACGGTAGGGTTATAATTGAAAGAATTAGAGGTAAGACAGAATGTAGGATTGCGGATGAGCAAGGAGGTTTCAGAGTGGGTAGGGGATGTGTAGATCAAGTGTTTACATTGAAGCATATATGTGAACAGTATTCAGATAAAGGTAGGGAAGTTTTTATTGCATTTATGGATTTAGAAAAGGCATATGATAGAGTGGATAGAGGAGCAATGTGGCAGATGTTGCAAGTATATGGAATAGGTGGTAAGTTATTAAATGCTGTAAAGAGTTTTTATGAGGATAGTGAGGCTCAGGTTAGGGTGTGTAGAAGAGAGGGAGACTACTTCCCGGTAAAAGTAGGTCTTAGACAGGGATGTGTAATGTCACCATGGTTGTTTAATATATTTATAGATGGGGTTGTAAAGGAAGTGAATGCTAGGGTGTTCGGGAGAGGGGTGGGATTAAATTTTGGGGAATCAAATTCAAAATGGGAATTGACACAGTTACTTTTTGCTGATGATACTGTGCTTATGGGAGATTCTAAAGAAAAATTGCAAAGGTTAGTGGATGAGTTTGGGAATGTGTGTAAAGGTAGAAAGTTGAAAGTGAACATAGAAAAGAGTAAGGTGATGAGGGTGTCAAATGATTTAGATAAAGAAAAATTGGATATCAAATTGGGGAGGAGGAGTATGGAAGAAGTGAATGTTTTCAGATACTTGGGAGTTGACGTGTCAGCGGATGGATTTATGAAGGATGAGGTTAATCATAGAATTGATGAGGGAAAAAAGGTGAGTGGTGCATTGAGGTATATGTGGAGTCAAAAAACGTTATCTATGGAGGCAAAGAAGGGAATGTATGAAAGTATAATAGTACCAACACTCTTATATGGGTGTGAAGCTTGGGTGGTAAATACAGCTGCGAGGAGACGGTTGGAGGCAGTGGAGATGTCCTGTTTAAGGGCAATGTGTGGTGTAAATATTATGCAGAAAATTCGGAGTGTGGAAATTAGGAGAAGGTGTGGAGTTAATAAAAGTATTAGTCAGAGGGCAGAAGAGGGGTTGTTGAGGTGGTTTGGTCATTTAGAGAGAATGGATCAAAGTAGAATGACATGGAAAGTATATAAATCTATAGGGGAAGGAAGGCGGGGTAGGGGTCGTCCTCGAAAGGGTTGGAGAGAGGGGGTAAAGGAGGTTTTGTGGGCAAGGGGCTTGGACTTCCAGCAAGCGTGCGTGAGCGTGTTAGATAGGAGTGAATGGAGACGAATGGTACTTGGGACCTGACGATCTGTTGGAGTGTGAGCAGGGTAATATTTAGTGAAGGGATTCAGGAAAACCGGTTATTTTCATATAGTCGGACTTGAGTCCTGGAAATGGGAAGTTCAATGCCTGCATTTTAAAGGAGGGGTTTGGGATATTGGCAGTTTGGAGGGATATGTTGTGTGTCTTTATATGTGTATGCTTCTGGACTGTTGTATTCTGAGCACCTCTGCAAAAACAGTGATAATGTGCGAGTGTGGTGAAAGTGTTGAATGATGATGAAAGTATTTTCTTTTTGGGGATTTTCTTTCTTTTTTTTTTGGGTCACCCTGCCTCGGTGGGAAACGGCCGACTTGTTGAAAAAAAAAAAAAAAAATGTCTGGTAATTAGAGTGTTGTCGATCTTAATGTTAATTTGTGCATCTCCTGCTCTGCTACCAAACATAATATAGTAGGTTTTGTCAGTTAAGCATAAGTTTATTGGCTGTCATCCAAGTCGATATTTTGATCAGCTCCTCGTTAACAATGGTGTTGAGGGTGGCAAGATTAGGGTGAGAGATGACATAAGTCGTGTCGTCAGCAAAGAGAATGGGTTTCAGGTGTTGGGATACGTTTGGAAGATCATTGATGTATATGAGGAAGAGCAGGGGACCAAGGACACTTCCCTGCGGAACTCCAGTATCAAGTGGCCGTGTTGTTGATGCTGTGTCTTTAATGGTAACATACTGATACCTATTAGTAAGGTAAGATTTGAAATAAGCAAGCGCATGGCCTCTTATACTGTAATGGTCAAGTTTGTGGAGTAGGATGTCGTGGTCTACTGTGTCAAAAGCTTTTCTTAGGTCAATAAAAATTCCTAGTGGATATTCCTTATTTTCCAATGCTGTGTAAAGCAGATCTAGCATTTTTATGATTGCATCATTAGTGCTTTTATTTTTCCTAAATCCAAATTGGCAGGGGTTGAGTATGTTTTGTGCTGTTATAAATGAATATAGTCTCCTGTGCACGAGTTTCTCAAAGATTTTGGATAGCAATGGTAAGTCTGATATTGGCCTATAGTTGTTTAAGTCTGTAGGGTCACCACCTTTATGTATTGGTGTAACCCTTGCCATCTTGAGTAGTTTCGGGAAGGTGCTAGTTTCTAGTGACTTGTTAAAAAGTAATGAAATAGCATGCGAAAGGATATGGGCCGCTCGCTTGTACAGTAATGGTGGGACATTAGACAGATTCCCTGAGTTGTTTTTAAGTGACTTTATAATCTCGGTGACTTCCAAGGGCTCAGTTGGTGCAAGATAGAAGGAATTTGGGAAATTCCCATCTAGGTAGTCCCCGGCATGGGCATTAGTATGTGGGATTTTATTGGCGAGATTAGATCCTATGGTTGAGAAGAAATCGTTTATCTTGTTAGCTGTGCCAGTGGGATGTAGTGGTGTTTCATTAGGTTTAGTTAGGACAATATTCTTGGTTTTTTCAGTTTGTGGGTCCCTAGAATCTGAGAGAGTGTTTTCCAGGTCTTTTTTATATCTCCTCTAGTGTCTGTGAATCTACTGGAGTAGTATAGTTGTTTGGCTTTCTTTATTACTTTGGTGAGAACTGATGAATAGTGTTAAGGGTTAAGGGTTAAGGGTTAAGCTAAAGGAATCTTACAGGAGTGAAGAAACATGGGAAGAACTAAAAGCCATAAATGAAATTGAAAGAAACCCAAAATATTTTTTTTCTTATACCAAATCTAAGTTGAGAACAACATCCAGGATTGGGCACCTACTTAGAAGAAATGGATCCTATACAGATGATAGCGAGGAAATGGGTGAGCTACTCAAGTCCCAAAATGACTCAGTTTTTAGCAAGCCACTAACCAGACTGAGATTCAAAGACCTAAATGAATTTTTTATGAGTGTCACACAGAATTTGGTAGATTCAAACCTATCTGATATTATCCTGACACCAAATGACTATGAAAGGGTGATAAATGGCATGCCCATGCACTCTGCCCCAGGCCCAGACTCATGAAACTCTGTGTTCATCAAGAACTGCAAGAAACCCCTATCGTGTGCTTTTAACATCCTATGGAGAGGGAGCATGGACACGGGGGTTGTCCCACAGCTGCTAAAAGCAACAGACATAGCCCCACTCCACAAAGGGGGCAGTAAAGCAATAGCAAAGAACTACAGACCAACAGTGCTAACATCTCATATCATAAAAATCTTTGAAAGGGTTCTAAGATGCAAGATTGCCACTAATCTAGATACCCATCAATTACACAACCCAGGGCAACATGGGTTTAGAGCAGGTCACTACTGGACCACTATGACAAGGTCCTGGAAGCTCTAGAAGGCAAACAAAATGCAGATGTAATATACATAGACTTTGCAAAAGCTTTTGACAAGTGTGACCATGGTGTAATAGCACGCAAAATGCATGATAAAGGAATAACAGGAAAAGTTGGTAGATGGGTCTATAATTTCCTAACAAACAGAACACAAAGAGTAGCAGTAAACAGAGTAAAGTCTGAGGCAGCTACTGTGAAAAGCTCTGTTCCACAAGGCACACTACTTGCTCCTGTCCTGTTCCTCATCCTCATATCTGACATAGACAGGGATGTAAGCCACAGCACCATGTTTTCCTTTGCAGATGACACCTGAATTTGCATGACAGTGTCCTCCACTGAAGACACTGCAAGACTCCAGGCAGACTTCAACCAAATCTTTAAATGGGCTGTGGAAAACAATATGAAGTTCAATGATGAGAAATTTCAACTACGATATGGAAAACGTGAGGAAATTAAAACTATATTGGAATATAAAACAAATTACAACCACACAATAGAGTGAAAAACTAATGTAAAAGACCTGGGAGCAATAATGTCAGAGGATTTCACTTTCAAAGACCAGAACATTATATCAATTGCATCTGCTAGAAAAATGACAAGAGGGATACTGAGACCCTTCAACACTAGGGATGCCAAGCCCATGCTGACACTTTTCAGGTAGCTTGGAATATTGCTGCACACTAACAGCATCTTTCAAGGCAGGAGAAATTGATGACCTAGAAAATGTACAGAGAACCTTCATGGCACACATATGTGCGATAAAACACCTCAATTACTGGGAATGCTTGAAGTTCCTCAACTTGTACTCCCTGGAATGCAGGTGGGAGAGAAACATGATTACATATATACACTTGGAAAATCCTAGAGGGATTAGTACCAAACTTGCCCACAAAAATCACTCCCTATGAAAGCAAAAGACTTGGCAGACGATGCAACATCCTCCCGATGAAAAGCAGGGGAACCACTAGCATGATAAGAAACAACACAATAAGTGTCAGGGGTCCAAGACTGTTCAACTACCTCCCAGCATACATAAGGAAGATTGCCAATAGATCCCTGGCTGTCTTCAAGAAGGTGAGGGACAGGCACCTAAAGTCAGTACCTGACCAACCAGGCTGTGGTTCATATGAACATTAAAATGGTATAAAATACCGACAGATTGTTAGGTAAGACACATATGCAACAGTTAGGTATCTTTATTTCGAAACGTTTCGCCTACACAGTAGGCTTCTTCAGTCGAGTACAGAAAAGTTGATAGAAGCAGAAGATACTTGAAGACGATGTAATCAGTCCATCACCCTTAAAGTTTTGAGGTGGTCAGTCCCTCAGTCTGGAGAAGAGCATTGTTCCGTTGTCTGTACTCGACTGAAGAAGCCTACTGTGTAGGCGAAACGTTTCGAAATAAAGATACCTAACTGTTGCATATGTGTCTTACCTAACAAACTGTGGTTCATATATCGAATTGCGTGCAGCCAACAGTAACAGCCTGGTTGATCAGGCCCTGATGTACCATGAGGCCTGGTCATGGACCAGGCCTCAGGGGCGCTGACCCCTGAAACCCTCTCCGTGTATACATTGATTTTGACTCTTAAGACTTTCAGAATTTGAGCAATACAGTTAGGACACAATATATCAGTCTTGCTATATGACTTAATTTATCAGTCATATAATGCAACATTACATTAGCTTTTAATTAAAATGTATTGTACAAAACAATAAGAAACTAACATCCTTCAAGGAGGCATTTGATACTGGTGAATTTGATCCAAGGAATTTGTGGGTACCTCAAATTCCCAGGTGCTGTATGACTGCTATAAAGATAAAAGATAAGATAAAGATAAGGTTACGATGTGTAATTACAATTTTGATTAAGTATAAAGAAAGCCACTATCATGCTGGGGCATTTCAGACAGACTAATCCTAATACTTAAAAACTACTTAACTCTAGACAGGATAAGAGTGATTAATTTTAAATTATTCATTATTTTATCCTATGAATAATAAGATATTTTATCTTTTGGATAATAATCTTGATGTAGCACATAACTAATAACAATATTACAAGTAATGTAATTAATAGTCTCTCTTCACTTAGCGACATACTCATTTACTGACAACTCAGAGTTACGACGGGCTCTCCAACCAGTATACAAACCTAAATAATGTACATGTATATTAAGAGCTGATTTCCTTCATTCTGTTTATTACAGTACACAGGACACTACTGTATAAACATTTTAAAATATACCATAAATGTTATAAATGGTGCAAAGGTGACGTTAAAGAAATATCTAAAGATGGTTGACATAAACCCACTTAGCGACAAATTTGTTTACCTATGTGGTCTTAGGAATGGAACTCCGTCGTTAAGTGAGGAGTGTCTGTAATGGTACAAACAGTACTATTTAAGCATGAGCTGGTATTTTAATAGACTAGAGGTTATATAATATTTGGTCAATTAATACTGGTTAAGTGAATTAGTGTTGGTTTGGCTAATCTGGAGAGATGAGATGATTTTTAAGCATAGCCCTAAATTTGTATGCTGGCAGAGGACCTTTTCTTGGTTTGGGTAATGAATTCCAGATCTTCAGGATACCCTAAACGATGGATAGTAGCGAACCCTGTATGTAAGTTCTTTTTCATTTACATACATACCTATAATAAAGTCTAATTGATAAATTATGCACAATAAGTGAAGAATTAACAGCTTTTTCACTGACGGGAAGCACTTCACAGCTTCTCTTAGGCTTTGAAGAAGTGCCACCATCACTACTTTTGTGCTTCAGTGTCATTATTAAGCAAAATTAAGGCTCATTTTTGGGCCACAGTAAACCATGGATAACCGAAACCACGGAAACCAAATCTGTGGCTATGGGGGTTCTACATTGTGGATGCTTCTCTCTTGGTTTAGAAAGACATGTAAGCAAACACTATGACATATTTATTAGAAAACATTTCGGTCCTGGGACCTTGATCACTTCTAACATACAGAGGTAGAAAAACATTATATATACTATAGGCGGAGAGCGAGGTGTGAGTGAAGCACGGTGACCTGAAGAATGTCATGTTGGGATGAGGATGGGTAGACGATGAAATCATATGACTCCTGTGTTGTTGGGATGGTGATGTTTAAGTATCATGTATGCCAATGTTTTTGAAATTTTGTAGTTTCCAGTGTTACGTTCTATAGTGTCAGTGACGGCGATTAGTGAGGCTTCTAGGCACCATCGGCGTTTGAGATCTGGTTCGGTGAGAACGAATTGTGCCTCATTGCAGTTCAGACCTCAGATGCCGACGGTGCCTAGAAGCCTCACTAATCACCATCAACGACACTATAGAAAGTAACACTGGAAACTACAAAATTTCAAAAACATTGGCATACATGATACTTAAGCACCATCAACCCAACAACACAGGAGTCACATGATTTCATCGTCTACTCGTCCTCATCCCAACACGACATTCTTCAGGTCACTGTGCGTCACTCACACCTCACTCTCCGCCTATACTATATATAATGTCTTTCTACCTCTGTATGTTAGAAGTGATCAAGGTCCCAGGACCGAAACATTTTCTAATAAATGTCATAGTGTTTGCTTACGTGTCTTTCTAAACCAACTTGTTGGTATTTATTACCAAGGTTTATACCATGCTTCTCTCTTGTACTGTATTAATCCTTTAACTGTGGGAGACCCTGGAAGGAATTCTGGAATTCCTGTGTATGGGAAGATTTTGAAAAATAAAAAAAAATATTTCTTCTTACAGATCAATAGTTTGATTTTCTGAATCGAATAAGACTAAAATAAGCAAAATCTGATAAAAACTTATGATTTTATAGTGTGTTGAAGTTGGTGAAAAAATGATCACTAATCAGCAACAGCAGCATTAAAGCGCCAGTGATGTTTATATTTTATAATTATTGATGCTAATATATAATTATTTTTCTGTTTTTTAATTGCTTTTAATGTTTAACATTATATTAGATGTATTTTAAGCTGTTTTAGCACTTCAAACATTGCTTCACTTGGAATAATCAGTATATATACATATGACTGGTTTTCATTCTTTTTTTTTTTTATTATTATTTTGGTTTTCTAAGGCTATGTACAAGGAATACTTATAACATTACAATTGCTTCAAAACATGGCAATAAGTAATACTGAGTGACTTTACTGAGTTAAATATATGCTATACATGTATATACAGTGGTATCTTGACTTACGAGTTTAATTCGTTCCATAACCGAGCTTGTAACTCAATTTGCTCGTATATCAAATCAATTTTCCTCATTGAAAATAACTGAAATGCCATTAATTCATTCCAGCCCTCAAAAAAACCACCCCAATTTTTTTGTTATAGGTTTTTAAATAAGAAAAATGTATTTATAAATAAGAAATATTGTATACTCCACCCACCACCTTCACTACTCCACCCACCACCATCTCTACTACACCCACCACACTCACTACTCCACCTACCACCATATCTACTCCACCTACCATTATCACTACTCCATTCACCACCCTTACTACTCCACCCACCACCATCTCTACTCCACCCACCACCATCTCTACTCCACCCACCACCTTCACTACTCCACCCACCACCATCTCTACTCCACCCACCACCATCTCTACTCCACCCACCACCTTCACTACTCCACCCACCACCATCTCTACTACACCCACCACACTCACTACTCCACCTACCACTAAATCTACTCCACCCACCATTATCCCTACTCCTTCCACCACCATCATTACTCCACCCACCACTATCAGTACATCACCCACCTTAATGTTTCTGGAAAAATTCTGAGTGTTGAAATGGAGGTTACCTCTTCCCCGGATTTATACAAGAACCAAACAAGGGAAGAGGTGCCTCACTACAGCCTGGGATTAGTGTGGGAGTATTATCCTTCCAGCTATGTCTTGGAAGAGCATGTGGGATGGGACTAAGTGCCTGACATTCTTATGGGTGCAGAGTTGGATTTGACTTTAGATACACTGCCAACTAGTGGTGGTGTATCTGAAGCTCGCTTATAACTCAAATTCTGGCCTCGCAACTCAAAGCAAAAAATCGACCGACCGACTGCTCGTAACTCAGAAAACTCTTTACTTGGGGCACTCGTAAATCAAGGTACCACTGTACCTTATAACTGCTATTTTATTAAATTTTTTACTATTTTGGCCTTCAAAGGCTATGTATAATGAACACTGTACTTATAATATTACAGTTATTTTAGAGTGTAATATTCATCCTTGAGTCACTTGCACACCCTGTTTGCTGGTAGGGAAGCTAGTGGTGCAACAACACCTCCTGGTTCCTTTGTTTACTTTTGCTAGTGAGGCATACTAGTATGTTGGACACACAGTCATCACCTGAGTAGTTAGCCATGATACATTATGTAGCCCCTGTTGGCCAGACATTTTTTCAAATGTATGAACAGATGGAAGAAGATCCAAAGAGTTGCCCTGTAGTAAAAAAGTATTGGCATGTGGCAGATTTGTGGGTACAAAAAATTTTGAGTACTAGTATGTCAGACACAGTACCAGTACCTGTGTACTAGTATATCGGACACAATACCAGTACCTGCATACTAGTACATCACAGTGCCAGCACCTGTGTAGTAATATGTCAGACACAGTACCAGCACCTGTGTACTAGTGCATCGGACACAGTACCAGTACCTGTATACTAGTACATCAGACGCAGTGCCAGCACCTGCGTACTAATATGTCAGACACGGTACTAGCACCTGCGTACTAGTACATCGGACACAGTACCAGTACCTGCATACTAGTACGTCAGGCATAGTGCCAGCACCTGCGTATTAATATGTCAGACACAGTACCAGCACCTGCATACTAGTACAATGGACACAGTTGAAGGGTTAAGGACAATAATAACCTATACTAGCATGGATGTACCTGATCAGCACCAGTAGGCTGTAAGATGATGTTAAAGCTAATGGTGAATGCTAGAATGAGAGCACCATAAAGGAAGATGAGCTTGAGGAAGTTCCAAGAGACATGTCTCAGCATTGTCACATAGATGGCCAGGGGAGGAGCACGTCCAAGGATCAACACAAATTCATACCTGTGAAATATTAATGATTAGCTTAAAAGTTTCATTGTGCACCCTAAACCCATCATGTAAACATCATTCTATATCATGTGTTTCATATAACATTAGGATCAAATCAAATCAAATTTTATTATGTATTTACAATAATGAGTTGCAGTGCAAAGAGAGCCTCTATCATGCCCAGGCATTATTGGCAGACTTAATTTAATGGCTTACTGACTACGTAATACTAAAGAAATTTATCTTAGTTTAATTAAGTTTTATTAATTATAAATGAATCTAATTTATATAAACAAAAGGAAATATTCATATTGTTTTCAAAACTGCTATTTATGAAACATGATTCAATTATATTCCTGTCGACAATGGACAATAGTTTTAATAGTAAATATCGAAATTATATTATGGGAATAGAGCATTGTGATTTGCTAAAAGTAGTCTACAGTATGTGAATGCTACTGTTTTGGGTAGGTATTGATACTACTATGTAGTCTTAGTCAATGTATGAACTTGGGCATCTAGTCTTTAAGTTTTAAGATTCAGGTAATTGGGAGATTTTTTGGTAAAGTTAAATATTGAGTAATGAGTATTTAGTCTAGGGTGAGTAAGTGGCTTTTGAAACACAGTCTTAAATTGATTTTCAGTGGAGGGTCTATGTTTGCATGTATTGTTCTATGTATGTAGTAGGCACATGAATAAGTATGGATGTTCTTTATGGTGAGCAGATTTAGACTTCTGAATATTGGTGGAGTATGCTGTCGGGAGTGGGAATTTGTTATCATTCAAACTGCAGCCTTTTGTTGGGTTATTAGTGGTCTTAGGTGATTTAATATTGTTGATCCCAATGCACAAATTCCATATGTGAGATAAGGGTAGATGAGTGAATGATACAGTGCAAAAAGAGCTGACTGTGGAACATAGTACCGTATCTTTGATAATATGCCTATTGTCTTAGAGATTTTCTTGGAAATTTGTTGTATATGTGTCTGGAGTTTGAGGCTACTATCAAGGTGGATTCCTAGGAATTTTCCCTCTGTGAGTCTTGCGATGGGTGATCCGTTTAGCGTTATGTTAAGTGGAACATTTGCAGCTCTGGTTCCAAACTGAATAAAATAGATTTTGTCAGTATTTAGGGCAAGTTTATTAGTCATCATCCAGGTAGATCAACGTTCAAGATCTCCAGCACAAGCTCAACCAGGTTGATCCTTAATCCAGTTTACACTAGAAGAAGAAGTCAATAACAATCTTCCTTTCCTTGATGTTCTTCTCTGCAAAGCTGGCCAAGAACTTCGTTTTAAAGTCTATCGAAAACCTACTGATCAACACAACCTTCTCCACTTCTACTCTCACCACAACACCAAAACTAAATGTGGTGTAATTATAGGCTTTTTCCTGTGTGCACTCTGAATCTGCAGCAGTGAGTTCCTTGAGGATGAGAGTTTGTTAATTGAACAAGTATTTTCTAAACTTCACTATCCTTGGCACTTCATTAGAGACTGCAGACGCCAAGCATATAACATCTTTAGCACACCCAGAGAAGACACTGCCGAGAGGAGATACATAGTCCTCCCCACCAACTCCACTGTCAAGCATATTTCCAACATCCTTTCCAGTACTTCATTCCAAGTATCTACCTCCACTTCCACCACCATCAAGGACATTACTGGTAATAGACAGGACAAGCTTCAGTCTTTTGCAGGGGTATACATAATCACCTGTAATGACTGCAATAAATTATATGTGGGTGAAACATCCAGACCTCCAAACATGTATTCAGAACACCAGTACGCAGGCAGATCAGACAATTTAAGGAATGCCTGTGTTCAACACCAAAATTCACACAACCATTTAATCAACTACAGAAATGCAAGACTTTTTGCCAGAGAAGAAAACAATACCACAGAATCCTGGAATCATCACTTATCTGTACATCCAACAACTTCAACCAAAACAACAGCTTCTATAACATAGCTGAACCCCTCACCAAGAAACTTCTTCATCATTATCCCACATAAGAACATAAGAATGGAGGAACATTGCAGAAGGTCTACTCATATATTTGTCCAATCTCTTTTTAAAGCTACCCAAGGTCCTAGCCTCTATTACCCTACCTGGAAGATTGTCATATGCAGGTTCAGATCCAATCTACCCAGCATTCTCCACCTGACTCCATCCTATAAATACTCACGCACCTTTCACCCAGGCAGATCTGTTCGTGACTTGATAAAGCCAACTGTGTGGGCAAAACATTGTCAATAAAGGATCACATTATACTGATTCTATATTTATTTTTCCATTGTGTCGGTATGTTATACTATTCATTCCACAAGATAATAGTGGCTAACTTTATTACAATCTTATTTGATCTTAATACTAATGCAAGGTAGTCAAGGTGGAGGTTTATAAGAATAATAATCTTGAAGTTGCACATAATAAAAAAAATATTACAATTAATGATTCAAGCAGTAATATTTCATGGATTGGCAGATGTTTAAAAGTCTAGAGGTCACATAATATAACTAATTAGAAGTTTTTTAGTTGATTTGGTTAGCATTGAGAGATAAGACGATTTTTTAGCGAAGTCCTAATTTACAAGTACATAGTCAGGGGATCCTTTACCAGTTCCGATAGTGAGTTCCAGATCTTTGGGCCCTTTATGTGCATGACATGAGGGATGGTGAAGAGTGTCCTATGCCTTGTATTATGACTGTTCATTCTGTTGTAACTATCAAGGAGAAGTTTAAGTGGAGGGTTTATAGTGGAATTTAATGTTCTGTATATGTAGTAGGGACAATAATGAGTGTGTCTTGTATATTTAGCAAGTTCAGGCTTTTGAAAAATGGTGGGGTGTGCTGTCTAGCACAGGATCTGGTAATCATCCACACAGTAGCTTTTTGTTGGGTTATTAAAGGTTTAAAGTGGTTGGCTGTGGTTGATCCCCAGGCACAAATACCATAGGTGAGGTAAGGATATATTAAAGAGAGGTATAGGGTAATGAGTGTCGTTTGTTATCTGTTATTGTTATCTGTTTACAATAATGTTTTATCACTGATTACATCATTGCTTAGTTAATCTTAAGTTAATTTTAAGCCTGCCCGTAATGCTATGCATACAAGTGGCTTTGGCATGCTGCTCTTACCTGTATTTTTTTGTACCTCTGTATGTTCAAATTATTAGATAAATAAATAAATAAATAGTATTGTATCTTGGAAAGAATGCCTACTGATTTGGAAATTTTCTTGGATATATGCGGGAGGTGGGAATGAAATTTAAGATTACAGTCAAGGAGAAGACCTAGAAATTTACCCTCAGTATGTCTTGATATATGGGAACCATTTATTGATATATTAAGTTGGATATTTGAGGCTCTGTTTCCAAACAGCATGAAGTATGTTTTGCCTATGTTGAGAGTGAGTTTGTTGGTCATCATCCAAGTATATATTTTTAGCAACTCATTGTTTAGTGTTTTTAAGTACAGCTGGGTTTGAATGGGAGTAGACATAAGTAGTGGCATCTGCAAATAGAACTGGTTTAAGGAGTTGGGATGCATTGGGGAGATCATTGATGTAGATGAGAAAGAAGAGTGGGTCTAGGACACTACCTTGGGGCACTCCTACAGCTACAGGCTGGATAGTGGAGTTGATTCCATTTGCACATACATACTGGTGTCTGTCATTAAGATAAGATTTTAGGTAATCAAGGAAATGCCCATTGATGCCGTAATGATTTAGTTTTAGGTGCAGGAGAAAGTGGTCGACTGTATCAAATGCTTTTCGTAGGTCAATGAAGAGCCAGGGGATATTCATTTTTATCGAGGGCTGTATATATTAGTTCTTGCATTTGTATAATGGTATCATTCATACTTTTTTTGGTCTAAACCCAAACTGGCAGGGGTTAAGTATATAGTTGGATATAAGGTAGGAGTAAAGTCGTTTGTGTATTATTTTTCCGAATATTTTAAAAAGCAAGGGTAAGTTTGATAGAGGTCTATAGTTGTTCAATTCAGTTGGATCACCTCCTTTGAGGATCAGGGTAACCCTTGCTGTCTTGAGTATAGATGGGAAAGTTGAGATGCTACAGATTTGTTAAACATTGTTCCAAAAATGGGTAACAGCACATGTGCAGCTTTTTTTATATATGAATGGTGGCAAGCTATCTAAAGCAACAACATAAATAATGCAATATAAATAATGCAACAGTAAACCTTCTACTTAACAGACTAATTGGTGGCCAGTATTAGCAACTGTGCTGGATAGAGAAAAGATTATTTTATAGTGATTGTAACACTGAACAATTCAGTGACCAAAGGACTTTGTCCATAGTTTCCAAATCTATTGATGTAGCAGATTTTGTTCCACAACATACTTAACCCCACCCAGTTTGGATTTAGGCCAAGCAAAAGCACAAATGATGCAATTATACATATGCTCGAGCTATATACAATGCTGGAAAAAAAAGGAAATACCACTGGGCCTCTTCATAGACCTATGGAAAGCATTTGATACAGTTGACCATGATCTCTTGCACCTAAAACTTGAACATTATGGGGTCAGAGGACACTCACTCAATTACCTTAAATCCTATCTTAGTAATAGACACCAGTATGTATACACAAATGGTGATATTTATTTTTTATTTATTTATTTAATCTTTGCAAACAGTACATTGAGATTGTGTATATACAATAGTGGGATGCAATGCAAAGAGAGCCTCTATTATGCCTAGGCATTATGGGCCAACTTAACATTATTGGCTTACATTCTACTTAATACTAAGAAATAGTATATCAAAGTTGTACAGTAGGAAAGTAATTATTTCATAGTTGTACAGTAGAACATTAATTATAAATGAATCAAAATTTGTATAATACAAAGATATACGTATTTATATTCTAAAATGCTTTTGTGAAAAACAATGATTCAATTATATTCCTGTCAACAATGGATAAAAGGTTCAATGTGATTGTTTCAGTTATGATGTGGGAGTACATAGGTGAGTAAATGTGTACTGAGTATTTAGCATTTAGTCTAGGGTGATTAAGTGGCTTTTGAGAAAAGTCTTAAATTGATTTTCAGACTGGGTTACTTTAATATCTTCTGGTAATGAATTCCATATTTTGGGGCCCTTTATGTACATAGAGTTTTTACACAGTGTGATATGGACACGAGGTATATCAAAAAGAGATCTGTGTCTTGTGTTGTGGTCATGTGTCCTGTTTAGGTTGGTGAGGAAAAGTTTGAGTGGAGGGTTTATATTTGCTTGTATTGTTCTGTGTATGTAGTAGGCACATGAATAAGTATGGATGTTCTTAATGGTAAACAGTTTCAGACTTTTGAAAATTGGTGGAGTATGCTGGCAGGAGTGGGAATTTGTTATCACTCTTACTGCTGCCTTTTGCTGAGTTATTAGGGGTTTTAGGTGATTGGATGTTGTTGATCCCCATGCACAAATTCCATATGTA
Organism: Cherax quadricarinatus; assembly: GCF_038502225.1. Taxonomy (NCBI): domain Eukaryota; kingdom Metazoa; phylum Arthropoda; class Malacostraca; order Decapoda; family Parastacidae; genus Cherax; species Cherax quadricarinatus. The sequence goes on from NC_091330.1 coordinate 19,201,134, forward strand.
AGATAAGGGTATATGAGTGAATGGTACAGTGCGAGGAGAGCTGATTGTGGAACGTAGTACCTTATCTTTGATAGTATGCCTACAGTCTTGGAGATTTTCTTGGTGATTTGTTGTATGTGCGTCCGGAACTTAAGGCTACTGTCAAGGTGGATACCTAGGAATTTTCCCTCTGTGAGTCTTGTGACTGATGATCCATTTAGCGTAATGTTAATTGGATCATTTGCAGCTTTGTTTCCAGACTGAATGAAATAGGTTTTATCAGTGTTCAAGGTAAGTTTGTTAGTCATCATCCAGGCAGATATTTTCTGTAATTCTGTGTTGCCTCCACCACACAAACTGTCACCCAGGGCAGTGTCCTTGAACCACTACTCTTTCTCATTTACATCAATGACCTCCCTAATACCTCTAAACTACTTAACCTTTTGACTGTTTTGGTCATATATATACGTCCTACGAGTCACCATTTTTGACGTATATATACTCATAAATTCTAGCGGCTTCAAATCAAGCAGGAGAAAGCTGGTAGGCCCACATGTGAGAGAATGGGGCTGTGTGGTCAGTGTGCACCATATAAAAAAAAATCCTGCAGCAAGCAGTGCATAATGAGAAAAAAAAAGACCGTTTTTTTTAATTAAAATGCCGACTTTGTGGTCTATATTTGTATATTATTTATGGTTGTATTCTTGTTTTCTTGGTCTCATTTGATAGAATAGAAAACATATTATAGAAATAGAAGTGATTTTGATTGGTTTTACTAAGAAAAAAACCTTGAAATGGAGCTCAAAGTAGGGGAAATGTTTGATTTTTGCCAATGTTCAAAAGTAAACAAATGATGTCGTTTTCCAATAAATGTCCAAGTAGCCATTCTAATATGCAGTCGTGAATGGGTTGACATTATTTATACAATTATTACAATACTGCAGTAGTCTACATAACAGTAAATCTTCTATTTTTTGTTTGAATAAAAATTCAAAATAGAAAGCAAGAATAATATCAGAGGGGCCTGACATGACTGATGAACAAAGAAAATGTTATTTTAGAGCCAGGAATGTCTGCATTGTTCATTCTGGACCCTATTTTGAAACTGTCATATTTTTTTAATTTTCGTGAAATTGGCCAAATTGAAAAATTCTGACCATGTTATTGGGTAGTTGAAATCAGTAAATGGGCAGTTTCTTGTACTCAATTGATAGAAAAAATGGAGTTCTAAAGAAATAGCTATGAGTTTTGTCCACTGGAATAATGGAATTAGCCTAAAATAGGGCTCAAAGTGGGCGAAATCGCGGATTCGTAAATATCGCCGAGGTCGCTAACTTCGTGAGAGCATAATTCCGTCAGTTTTTCATCAAATTTCGTTCTTTTGGTGTCATTACAATCGGGAAAAGATTCTATATCATTTCACAAGAAAAAATAATTTTTTGTTTTTCAGAAATTTTGCGAGACCAGGAGACACCTCAGGATTTGGGGCTGTGACAGTCAAGGGGTTGAACATGTTCTTTTTGCAGATGACACTACCTACATCTTCTGTCACCCAAACCAAACCATACTTAGAAACACTGTAAACGATGAGCTGCTAAAAATATCCACTCGGATGACGGCCAACAAACTTACTCTCAATACTGACAAAACCTACTACATACTGTTTGGTAGAAGAGCTGCAAATATTCAGCTAAACATATTACTAAATGGTTCCTCCATTTCAAGACACATTGAAAATTTCTAGGGCTCCACATTGACAGCTGTCTTAAATTTCAGACCCACATACAACATATTTCCAAAAAAATCTCCAAAATAGTAGGCATCCTCTCTCAGGTATGGTACTATGTACCTCAAACAGCAATTCTTGCTCTTTACCACTCTCTCATCTACCCTAACCTCACTTATGGAATTTGTGCATGGGGGTTCAACCACAGCAAATCACCTTAACCCTTTGACCATTTCGGTCGTATGTATACATCTTACGAGCCACCGTGTTTGACGTATACAGTGGACCCCCGAGTTTCGTGATTAATCCGTTCCAGAGAGCCCGCCGAAGGTCGAAATTCACGAAACTCGAAACCATTTTCCCCATAAGAAATAATGGAAATAAAATTAATCCGTTCCACACACCCAAAAATATTAAAATAATTTTTTTTTTCAAATTAAATAAAGATTTACATAATGAATACAATCAAAAATCAAGTACATACATTTAAAAAAATAATAATAACATTACACTTACCTTTACTGAAGACTCCTGCGTGGATGGAAGACAGGAGGAGGGGATAGGAGGAAGGTGTACACTATTGTTTGGAAGGAGAATCTCCTTCCATTATGACTTTAGGTAGCAAGTCCTTATCTGGGGTTACTTCTCTTCTTCTTTTAATGCCACTGGAAACAACTTGAGTCGCTGGACACCTGTCACACAAAATATCTGTCCAGAGAGGTCTTTTTCTGGCGTTTCTTTAAGATTTCCCTGAAGTGGGACACAATACTGTCATTGTACATGTTGCAGATATGACTTGTTTCAGCTTGGTCAGGGTGATACTTTTCAACAAAACTTTGCAACTCATTCCACACTCCACACATGTCCTTAATCACTGAAGAAGGCACCTCATCCACTCCCTCTTCCTCCTCCTCTGAAGCAAGTTCCTCAGCTGTGGTCTGATGCTGTTCCAGTTGAAGCTCTTGCAGTTTGTCAGTGGTTAGCTCTTCCCTCTTGTCCTCCACCAACTCTTCCACATCCCCGTCACTCACTTTATCTACCAAAGGGCTTGCACTAGCTTTCCTTGGGTCTATGATAACTTATTTAGCAGTTGCAAGCACAAAAAACAATGGATTATTATGAAATGTATTGTATGAACCCGCGGGGTGATGGTCACGTGTTGGTAAACAATGGCACACTGAGCGTGAATGGCGTGGGAGACTGGCTTGGTGTGCATGGTGACGGGCGGACGGGTACCGGACAGTCGCCGAAACACGAGTCTTTTCACGAAACTCGAGGCAAAATTTTTCCAAAAAAACTCACCGAAGGTCAAATTTCACCAAAGCCGAGGCTGCCGAAACTCAGGGGTCCACTGTATATGTATACTCAAAAATTCAAGTGGCTTGAAATCAAGCAGGAGAAAGTTGGTAGGCCCACATGTGAGAGCATGGGTCTGTGTGGTCAGTGTGCACCATATAAAAAAAATCCAGCAGCAAGCAGTGCATAATGAGAAAAAAAAAAAATCTTTGACTGTGTTTTTAGACTAAACGGCGACTTTGAGGTTTATTTTCGTATAGTTTTTATGGTTATATTCTCGTTTTCATAGTCATATTTAATAGAATGGAAAACATATTATAGAAATAGAGGTGATTTTGATTGGTTTTACTATGAAAAGAACCTTGAAATGGAGCTCAAAGTAGGGGAAATGTTTGATTTTTGCCAATGTTCAAAAGTAAACAAATGATGTCATTGTCCTAATAAATGACCAACTAGCCGTTCTAATATGCAGTCATGAATGGGTTGATGTTATTTATACAATTATTACAATACTGCAGTAGTCTGCATAACAGTAAATCTTCTATTTTTTGTTTGACAAAAAATTCAAAATAGAAAGCAAGAGTAATATCAGAGGGGCCTGGAGACATGACTGATGAATAAAGAAAATGTTATTTTAGAGCCAGGAATGTCTGCATTGTTCATTCTGGACCCTATTTTGAAATTGGTATATTTTTTAATTTGCGTGAAATTGGCAAAATTGCCAATTTCTGACCACTTTATTGGGTAGTTGAAATTTGTAAATTGGCAGTTTCTTGTACTCAATCGATAGAGCAAATGGAGTTCTAAAGAAATAGTTATGAGTTTGGTGGACTGGAACAATGGAATAAGCCGAAAATTGGGCTCCAAGTGGGCGAAATCGCCAATTCGTAAATATCACCGAGGTCGCTAACTTCGCGAGAGCATAATTCCATCAGTTTTCCAACAAATTTCGTACTTTTGGTGTTATTACCATCAGGAAAAGATTCTCTATCATTTCATAAGAAGGAAAAACTAATTTTTTTTTTCAAATATTTTGTGACACCAGGAGACACCTCAGGATTTTGGGTTTCGACAGTCAAAGGGTTAAACCTTTAATCATACAACAGAAAGCTACTGTGAGAATGATTACAAACTCCTGTGCCAGGCAACACATCCCACTGCTATTTAGGAGCTTGAACCCGCTTAAAGTAAAAAATATCCACTTATATTATTGTGACTACTACATACACAGAACATTATTCTCCAATCTAAACCCTCCCCTTAAACTCCTTCTTGAGAACTACAATAGAACGCACTTGCATAACACAAGACACAAAACACTCTTTGATATCCCTTGTGTCCATCTCTCCCAATGCAAATAATGCAATGCATATAAAGGGCCCTAAGATCTGGATTTCATTACCTGAAAATACAAAAGGGCCCCTGCCTGCACACCAATTTCAAGGCACTACTTAGAACTCACCTCATCTCCCAAAAATAACAACACAAACACTATATACTATCGCGCCACCAACCCAAAATTTGCCAAATTTTATAAGACTATTTCAAAACTAAAATGGTCTCAATCTCATTATGTATAATGTACTAAAATATAATACTGTAACTTGTTATTCAACTACTTGTTAATTTAATTTATTTATTTATTTATTTATTTAAAAATTTGTGCACACATACAGAGGTACAAAAAATACAGAAAAGAGCAGTATGCCAAAGCCACTTATACTATGCATAGCATTACGGGCTGGCTTAAAATTAACTTAAGATGAACTAAGCAATGATGACATCGGTGATAAAACTTTAATGTAAACAGATTACTATAAAGCACAAGTGAGTATTACAAAGACAGGTCATATGGTTGTATGCATTGTTGTACATTCAGTAGAATGGAGTATTCTGTTAGGTAGTGTATTTAAAAAATAATAAAGTTAGATTGGGTTTTAGGTTTAACATTTATGTGATATAATTGTGAGAAACATTTAAGATATACAATTTATAAGGTTCAGTTATTCAGTATTTATTTGGTTTTGGGTGAGTAAGTGATCTTTGAGAAGAGACTTGAATTTATAAACAGGTAGTGTTTCTTTTATATTTACAGGTAATGAGTTCCAGATTTTAGGGCCTTTTATGTGCATTGAGTTTTTGCATAGTGTGAGATGGACACGAGGAACATCAAAGAGTGATCTGTGCCTTGTGTTATGGTCATGTGTTCTGTTGAGGTTGGCAAGGAGATGTTTGAGGGGAGGGTTAATATCAGAGTTAAGTGTTCTATGTATGTAATAGGTGCAGTAATAAGTATGAATGTTTTGTATGGTGAATAGGTTTAGTGTATTGAATATTGGTGGAGTGTGCTGCCTATAGTGAGAATTTGTTATCATTCTAACTGCAGCCTTTTGTTGGGTAATTAGTGGTCTGAGATGGTTACTTGTTGTTGAGCCCCATGCACAAATTCCATAGGTGAGATAGGGGTAAATAAGAGAGTGATATAGGGCCAGGAGGGCTGACTGTGGAGCATAGTACCGTATCTTCGATAGTATGCCTACAGTCTTGGAAATTTTCTTAGAAATTTGTTGTATATGTGTATGAAATTTGAGTCTATTATCAAGGTGGATTCCTAAGAATTTTCCCTCTGTTAGCTTTGTGATAGGTGATCCGTTTATCATTATGTTAAGAGGGACATCTGTAGCTCTGTTACCAAACTGAATGAAGTAGGTTTTGTCAATGTTTAGTGTAAGTTTGTTAGTCCTCATCCAGGTAGATATTTTCTGTAATTCTGTATTTACAGTATTGGCTAGCGTGACTGGGCTCGGGTGGGAGAAGACGTATGTAGTGTCATCTGCAAATAGTGTGGGTTTGAGTAATTGCGAAGCATTTGGTAGGTCATTTATGTATAGGAGAAAGAGAAGAGGGCCAAGGACACTTCCCTGTGGGACACCAACTGTAATTGGTTGTGCAGAAGAGTTTGCCCCATTTGCATACACATATTGGCTTCTGTTGCTGAGGTATGACTTGAGGTAGTTGAGGGAGTGCCCTCTTATACCATAGTGTGACAATTTTACGTGGAGCAAGTCATGGTTAACTGTATCAAAAGCTTTACGTAAGTCAATGAAGATCCCCAGTGGGACTTCTTTTTTCTCTATTGCAGTGTATATATGTTCTAGCATGTGTATAATAGCATCATTAGTATTTTTATTTGGCCTGAATCCAAATTGGCAGGGGTTGAGTATGTTTTGGGAGATAAGGTAGGAGTAGATTCGTTTATGAATTAATTTTTCGAAGATTTTTGTGAGAGGGTGTAAGTTGGATATTGGCCTATAGTTATTCAACTCTGTTTGGTCTCCTCCTTTGTGGATCGGGGTGACCCTTGCTATTTTGAGTACTGTGGGGAAGGTGGAGGATTCAATGGATTTGTTAAAGAGTGTTGCAATGATTGGTGATAGCACTTGTGACACTTTTTTGTATATAAAGGGTGGTAAGGTATTTAAATCTCCTGCCTTGTTTTTTAGCGTGTTGATAATAAGGGAGACTTCGTATGGGTTAGTCGGAGCTAGGAACAGTGTGTTCGGGTAGTTGCCAGTGAGGTAGTCATTTGGTGGGGTATCTGAGCTTGGGATTTTATTGGCAAGGTTTTGTCCTATAGTGGAGAAGAAGTCATTGAGTCTGTTTGCTGTTTCTGTTGGTGGGAGTTGGGGTTCATCTGATTTTGCTAATTTTATTTCGCTATTTCGTGATATCTTTTTTGTTCCTAGAATTTCTGATAGGGTTTTCCAGGTCTTTTTTATATCACCTCGTAAGTTGGATAATCTGTTCTCATAATACAATTTTTTTGCCCTTCTTATCAGGCTGGTTAGGATTGACGAGTAACGTTTTGTTTGGTCTCTGGTTATGTGACCCATTCTGTACTGTTTTTCATATTGGTGTTTTGTATTTATGGATTTGAGAATGCTGGGTGTTAACCAGGGACTGTTCAGTCTCTTAGCTGTCATCTGTTTAGTTTTTTTAGGGCAGTGCTTGTTATAGAGGTATTGGGTCTTTTTTAGAAAATTATTAATACATTCGTCAATATCTGTATAGATTTCTAGCTCAGTGTGCCAGTCAATGTTTGCTACTGCTGTTGTGAAGTTATTAATGGCTGCCTCATTGTGAAGTCTGAAGGTGACTTTAGTAGTGTCTTGGGGTAATTTACCAAGAGTTGTTATGAGAAAAGTAGGGTAGTGGTCTGTGGTATTATCTGTAATTACTGCTAAACCGCTACTACTCCTGTTGATATATTAAAAACAATGTTCAATTCCAACCAAGTATGTTATATATGTCTAGTATTTAGTAGTCTGTAAAGTATTTAGTATTTAGTCTGCCTGAAATGCCTCAGCTTGATAGTGTCACTTTCTTTGCACTTAGCAAATCAATATTGTAATTACACATTGTAAACTATGAATGGAAATAGACTCCTTATAACATGTCAGTCACACATTGTAAACTATGCAAAGAAATAAAAATTTGAATTTGAAAGCCTGTCAAATGGAGGGTTTACTGTAATCTTCTCTTAGTTATAATAATATTATAATATCTTTATTTCTACAAGTACAGTAGAACCTAGGTACTCGAACAGCTCCCTACTCAAACAATTCGGTACTCGAACGCTTTGTTCGATAAAAATTCACTTGGTAGTCGACCATTTGCTTGGCATTCGACCAAAGAAGCATAATCTGCCAGAGCTTTGCTGTAAACTATTTCATGTTTCTTCACATTTTTTGGTGTTTTTTATAATATATGTATAAATAAGTCACCATGGGGCCTACAAAGATTAGTGATAACCAAAAAGAAAATTGGCTGGGAAAAACTTGTTCAATACTTGAACAGCTTTCTGGAACAAATTAAGTTAGAGTACTGAGGTTCCACTGTACATGCATGAGGTATACAGGTTTAGCTTCCATCAATGACATACATGTACTATTATATAGAAAGCCACTTGTTATGCAGAGCATTTTGGGGAAGTTAGGTCAATTTTGTCCTGGGATGCAACCACACCAATCGACTAACACCCAGGTACCCATTTTACTGATGGGTGAAAATGGACAATCAGTGTAAGGAAACATGCCCAATGTTTCTACTCTTGCTGGGAATCAAACCCAGACCTCAGTGTGTGAAGTGAGAGCTTTGCCACCAGGCCACGAGCCACCATAAACACAATTAACACAATAAAGTAAGAGTTCAGTTTTATAAGGGCACAGATATTGTAAAGATTATAAAGAGGACTTACCAAGCCACTATCATAGCCCATGCAGCCAAGTGACGAGTGACATCAGCAGCAAATCTTGCTGAACACAATACTATTACTATTACCACTAAAAACCATTCCAAATAATTTTCGATGCTCTTGAGGTAAATTTCACGGGAGAAGAATATCTGGAAAACTTCTCTGATAAGCATGTATATTGTGATTGGGAGAAGGATACCCATGAAACAGTTCACTGTAACTTGCTTATTTTCAATTTTTTCATTAATGGTTCCATTGCCTGATCCAGAAGCAAGATCATTTTTGGCCTGTGCTTCAAGTATGCGTAAATCTTTAACACTGTAAACAAATGCTGTGAGAATAATGACAAATATGAAATAAATGCCTAAATTAAGAAGGTAAAGAGGCAGAACCTTACGCCACTTGGCATACAAGAGAACCTGTACCAGTGGGTGTTTTATGGCATGTCTGTGCCGGTTGCTTCTACTAATGTCCATTAATGTTTCGGTCTCATTTATACTCCTCTCGTTCTCAATGTCTTCACTGGTTGGAGGCACAAGGAACCGATAATCAAGTTTTAGCCTGTGGTCTTCATTGAGAATATTTTCATTTTCAGAAACATCATCAGTTATTGGACAGTGTACAATGCAGCCATCCATAGCTCTCTCTAGGGTTGCTGGCAGAAGAGAGTCTAGGATGTTGCTGTGGTCATGGGCTACTGTTGTCTGATGAGCACCAAGGAAAGCTCCTCGGGAAAGAAACTCACTCATGGCCTCCTGGTTGTTGAAGGAAGCAGCTACATGCAGTGCAGTCTGACCCATCCACTCCTGGTTCAAGTTCAAGATGACATCATCTTGCATTAGTCGTTGCAAGCACTTTGAATGATTAATCTCAGGAGAAGTGTCCTTTTTTTTATTGCTCTCCATTAGCTTCTGGATAATACTGACAGTGTAATCTTTAAGATCTACAGGTCTGTCATTAATTTTCATGTGATTAATGATAAGGTTGAAAATAGACCAATGACCTCGAGAAGCAGCTCGATGAATAGGGAGTTCATTTGTTACTTCCAATACCCGTGGTTTTGCTCCATAATTAATTAAAACTTCTACTAAGGCTTCATTGCTTATGTTGATGGCATAGAAAAGAAGAGTTTGTTTTCCAAGTCGACAGTTGACTGCAGCATGAGCATCTTTAGGTGACTGATTTCTCAGGAATGCCTTAACATCATCTATATTTTTTCCCATAAATATCATATCCAAGAATTGTGATTTTGCAGGTCTTTTAGGAGGGGGCAGTTGTTCAACATCCTCCAAGACTGCTGGAAGGGCCTGTTTGTTTAGCAGAACCTTTTCAATAGTGCCATCCCCTCCATCTTCCTGGAGAGAAGCTCCTGCATTCACTAGTTTTCTGCAAAGGCTAATGAGACCATTTTTAGAAACTCCATGTTCCTGAGGCAACTTTGATGCAGCTGCTGCCAGCGGTGTGAGGTGTGCATGAGGCTCTAAATCAATGCCTTTTTGGCGTAAAAGTAAATCTGTCAAATCCTGCAAGACTTTTTCTGATTCAGCTCCTCTTGATGTAATGTAAGTCAAGATATGCAGCACACTCTGGCCTTTATCATTACGAGCATTAATGTGGGCTCCAGCATTAATGAGCATCTCAACAAGGTTAGGCTGCGCTTCTGCAACTGCCACCAACAATGGCGTGGCCCCGTCATCATCTGGGGCATCGAGGACCTCTTCAGGTGGGTTTCCATCTAGTAAAGCCTGCAAACACCTGGGGGCATTCTTTTTGACTGCAATGTGTAGTGATGTTTCAACAAGTGCTATCTCTTTATTGTTAGGCCGAGGTCGCCACACACAATTTTTTCCCCATTCATCCAACATTTCCCGCAATTTTCCAACATTGTCATGCTCGAGCAGGCTGATGACTCTCTCTGCTCTCAACTCCTCTTGGGAAGACATGAGAGGAGTCTTTTGGTTCTCCACATCTGCTACCATCACAAGACCTGAAATAAAGTACAATATCTTAGCACCTTGAAACAATTCTGTTTATGTCAAAGTCAAAGTCAAATTTTACTTCCAAGAATTATAGAGCTGATTTCATCTCTGGCCTTACACCTTTTTGTATATTCTAAGGAAAGTCCACTGTTTTGTGAAGCACTTTGAGAAGACTAAAACTACTGCAGTACAGTAGGACCCCCGTATCTGCGGGGGATACGTTCAAAGAACCTGTCGTGGATACCAAAACCATGGATAGTAGCAAACTCTATATATAAGTCCTATACATACCTATTATCACTTTTTTACTCTCTTAGGCTCTTGTATTCATTGTAACTCATCTAATGACCATATATACTGTTATTGCCCTATTAATCTTAAGTTAATGTTAAGTTTGCCCAAAATGCTCTGCATATAAAGGGGCTTTTGGCATGTACACCCAATAATTATATTCCTTTGTATAAACATGTATCATGTCAAAATAAAATATTATTATTATTACTATTACTTTTGCACTTTGGGGCCATTATTATGCAAAATTAAGAGGTATTTTTGGGCCACAGTAAACAGTGGATAACTGAAACCATGGATACCGACTCAGTGGATATGGGGGTTCTACCATACTTACTAATACTTAACTATACTAGTACAAGTAATCAGATAAGGATTATAGCATGTAATTTAAATTTTGTGTGAAAACTCAGCATGAATAGAACTGCAGACACATTCATCCCTTTCAAAACTACAGTTAGAAAACATCTTATCTCCCTGATCCACCCCGACAACTAACTACATGATAACCACCTGGTGGTTCAAAATTACACTCACTCACCCACTGACTATAAACCCAGAAATACTAATCTTAATCTTAAAATAATAAATCCTAACTAGTCATAAGTTTGCCTATGATACTCCATTATAGACACTTTGTATTGTGCCAAAACAAAATCATTCACATTGCTAAACTCACAAATTATGATGTAGTCACTTAGCCTTAATATCATAATCTGTAAGGATTTAATGTTAAGAATTAATCTAAGTCTGCTGGAAATGCCTAGCCATGCTAGGTGTCCTAGTGGCCCCCTCTGTAATTAGTATTTTATAACATGTAAACCACAAAATACCCAAAACCTGTAAACCCCACATTGTAACCATTATAGAGAATAAACTTATAGAGAATAAACTTGAATGAGGAGGCAGTAATCGAATAAGCAACTGGCTTAAGACAGAAATGACATAATAAATGTTTATTATATATATATGTATATGTATTATATAGGTAGTAGGTTGGTAGACAGCAACCACCCAGGGAGGTACTACCGTCCTGCCAAGTGAGTGTAAAACGAAAGCCTGTAATTGTTTTACATGATGGTAGGATTGCTGGTGTCCTTTTTTCTGTCTCATAAACATGCAAGATTTCAGGTACGTCTTGCTACTTCTACTTACACTTAGGTCACACTACACATACATGTACAACACATATATACACACCCCTCTGGGTTTTCTTCTATTTTCTTTCTAGTTCTTATTCTTGTTTATTTCCTCTTATCTCCATGGGGAAGTGGAACAGAATTCTTCCTCCGTAAGCCATGCGTGTTGTAAGAGGCGACTAAAATGCCAGGATCAAGAGGCTAGTAACCTCTTCTCCTGTATATATTACTAAATGTAAAAGGAGAAACTTTCGTTTTTCCTTTTGGGCCACCCTGCCTCGGTGGGATACGGCCGGTGTGTTGAAAGAAGAAGTATATGTATTATATATTACTGTACATACATCAAGTTCAAGACATGTATTTTGACAGTGGGAGGTAGCTTCATTTCAACTTTTTGACAGGTTGCCCCAAATTTTGGTTCCGTTAATTTGCACAGAGTGTTAACTCAGGTTGAATTGTACATTTGGAATACCAAAGAGATATTTAATTGTAGTGTTATGCCTATGTGATCTGCTGAAGATCTCCAGGATTTGTTTTAGCTCAGGGTTAATATTTGCACTGAGTGTTCTGTTATGTATATGAACAGTAGTATGTGTGAATATTTTATACAATAAGGAGATTCAAATCTTTGAAAACTGGGGACTGACTGTTCTAAGGAAAGATTTCTGTTGGGTTATGATTGGTTTTTGATAGTTGGCTGTTGCAGAACCCCATGTGAATAGGCAACAACCTGGAGTTTACCTGGAGAGAGTTCCGGGGGTCAACGCCCCCGCGGCCCGGTCTGTGACCAGGCCTCCTGGTGGATCAGAGCCTGATCAACCAGGCTGTTGCTGCTGGCTGCAAGCAAACCAACGTACGAGCCACAGCCCAGCTGGTCAGGAACCGACTTTAGGTGCTTGTCCAGTGCCAGCTTGAAGACAATTTTTATTTTAGCATGATACATGTTCCTACAAAGAAGTACGTATATCAATTGGGTGTACATGCCAAAAGCCCCTTTACATGCAGAGCATTTCGGGCAAACTTAAGATTAATACCTAGAGTATACCTAGAGAGGGTTTTGGGTGTCAATGCCCCCGCAGCCTGGTCTGTGACCAGGCCTCATGGTGGATCAGAGCCTGATCAACCAGGCTGTTACTGGTGGCTGCACGCAATCCAACGTACAAGCCACAGCCCGGCTGGTCAGGTACCGACTTTAGGTGCTTGTCCAGTGCCTGCTTGAAGACAGCCAGGGGTCTATTGGTAATCCCCCTTATGTATGCTGGGAGGCAGTTGAACAGTCTTGGGCCCCTGACACTTATTGTGTTGTCTCTTAACGTGCTAGTGACACCCCTGCTTTTCATTAGGGGGATGTTGCATCGTCTGCCGAGTCTTTTGCTTTCATAGTGAGTGATTTTTGTGTGCAAGTTCGGTACTAGTCCCTCTAGGATTTTCCAGGTGTATATAATCATGTATCTCTTCCGCCTGCGTTCCAGGGAGTACAGGTTCACGAACTTCAAGCACTCCCAGTAATTGAGGTGTTTTATCTCCGTTATGCGCACCATGAAGGTTCTCTGTACATTTTCTAGGTCAGCAATTTTACCTGCCTTGAAAGGTGCTGTTAGTGTGCAGCAATATTCCAGCCTAGATAGAACAAGCGACCTGAAGAGTGTCATCATGGGCTTGGCATCCCTAGTTTTGAAGGTACTCATTATCCATCCTGTCATTTTTCTAGCAGACGTGATTGATACAATGTTATGGTCTTTGAAGGCGAGATCCTCCGACATGATCACTCCCAGGTCTTTCACGTTGGTTTTTCACTATTTTGTGGCTGGAATTTGTTTTGTACTCTAATGAAGTTTTATTTTCTTCATGTTTACCATATCGGAGTAATTGAATTTTCTCATCGTTGAACTTCATATTATTTTCTGCAGCCCATTGGAAGATTTGGTTGATATCCGCCTGGAGCTTTGCAGTGTCTGCAATGGAAGAAACTGTCATGCAGATTCGGGTGTCATCTGCAAAGGAAGACACGGTGCTGTGGCTGACATTCTTGTCTATGTCAGATATGAGGATGAGAAACAAGATGGGAGCAAGTACTGTGCCTTGCAGAACAGAACTTTTCACCGTAGCTGCCTCAGACTTTACTCTGATGACTACTACTCTTTGTGTTCTGTTTGTGAGGAAATTATAGATCCATCTACTAACTTTTCCTGTTATTCCTTTAGCATGCATTTTGTGTGCTATTATGCCATGGTCACACTTGTCGAAGGCTTTTGCAGAGTCTGTATATGTTACATCTGCATTCTTTTTGTCTTCTAGTGCATCTAGGACCTTGTCATAGTGATCCAGTAGCGACCTGCTCTAAACCCATGTTTCCCTGGGTTGTGTAACTGATGGGTATCTAGATGGGTGGCGATCTTGCTTCTTAGGACCCTTTCAAAGATTTTTATGATATGGGATGTTAGTGCTATTGGTCTGTAGTTCTATGCTATTGCTTTACTGCCACCTTTGTGGAGTGGGGCTATGTCTGTTGTTTTTAGTAACTGTGGGACGACCCCCGTGTTCATGCTCCCTCTCCATAGGATGGTAAAAGCAAGTGATAGGAGCTTCTTGCAGTTCTTGATGAACATAGAGTTCCATGAGTCTGGCCCTGGGACCACAGCCCAGCTGATCAGGTACTGACTTTAGGAGCTTGTCTAGTGCCTGCTTGAAGACAGCCAGGGGTCTGTTGGTAATCCCCCTTATGTATACTGGGAGGCAGCTGAACAGTCTTGGGCCCCTGACACTTATTGTGCTCTCTCCTAAACCCCCAATGAAAAGCAGGGGTGCTAGTGGTACCCCTGCTTTTCATTGGGGGGATGTTGTATTGTTCACCGAGTCTAATAAGGCAATAACGTTGCAATAATTGTACATATGGTCATTAAGTCAGTTACAATGAATACATGAAAAATGAATGTTCTATTAGTTCATGCTATATGGTTTTAATAAGTTTGGTAAAGAAGAATTACAGTTTTGATTATTATTAACAAGGTGGACACAATGGAATGATTAACATTTGAGAGGATTACAGATACTGAGACTAAGTGTATATTGATTATAATGTTTTAACTAAGTTAATAATATTGAGCAAATGCATGTATAGTTTTTACATATGTATTTATGGTGGGCGAGGATAGGTTAAGGAGATAAGGTGTTTTCTAACTGTAGTTTTAAAAATGCTAGCTGAGCCAGTGGTTCTGGAGATTTCTGGCAGAGAGTTCCAGATTTTGGGTCCTTTTATGTACACCGAGTTTTTGAAAAGATTAGCCTGACACAGGGAATGCCACAGAGATTTTTGTGCCTAGTATTGTGTCCATGGGTCCTATTGCAACTGTCAAGAAAGCACTTCAGATCAGGATTTATATTAGAATTAATTGTTCTGTAAATGTAGGTTGCACAGCAGTACGAGTGAATGTTTTGTACAGTTTAGGTCTTTGAAAAGTGAGGATTGGGGGGGGGGGGTTGTCTAGCTGTGGATTGTGTGATCATTCGCACTGCAGCTTTTTGTTGGGTTATTATTGGATTTAGGTGATTTATTATTGTGGAGCCCCAGGCACAAATAGCACAGGTGAGGTAGGGGTAGATCAGCAAATAGTATAGTGTAAGTAGTGCTGTTTGTGGTACATAGCAATGTATCTCTGAAAGGATGCCAACTGTTTTAGATACTTTTTTGTTACGTGTTGGATATGGGTGTTGAATTTGAGGTTGTTGTCAAGGTGTAGACCCAGGAATTTCCCCTCGTTATGTTTAGCAATAAGGATGTTGTTAAGCATAATGTTTAGCTGGACCTCACTTGCTCTACTTCCAAACATAATGTAAAAGGTTATGTCTGTATTCAGTGTAAGTTTACTGGCAGTCATCCAGGTTGCTATTTTTGTGAGCTCTTCATTAACAATAGTATTAAGTGAGGTTAGATTAGGGTGAGAGATGACAAAAGTTGTGTCGTCAGCAAAGAGAACAGGTGCAAGATGATGCAATATACTTGAAAGGTCGTTGATGTATAAAAGGAAAAGCAGGGGACCAAGAACGCTTCCCTCTGGTACACCAGTATCCAGGGGTCTTGTTGAGGAGATTGTGTCCTTGACAGCTGTATAGCCCTTGTGGCTTAGCGCTTCTTTTTGATTATAATAATAATAATTGTGTCCTTGACAGAGATGTACTGCTTTCTATTAGTGAGGTATGACTTGATATATGTAAGTGTGTGGCCTCTTTTACCATAATGATCAAGCCTGAGGAGTAGGATGCTGTGGTCTACTGCATCAATAGCCCTTGTGGCTTAGCGCTTCTTTTTGATTATAATAATAATAATTGTGTCCTTGACAGAGATGTACTGCTTTCTATTAGTGAGGTATGACTTGATATATGTAAGTGCGTGGCCTCTTTTACCATAATGATCAAGCCTGAGGAGTAGGATGCTGTGGTCTACTGCATCAAAAACTTTCTTACAGTCAGTAAAGTCAAGTCAAGTCAAGTTTATTCTCTATAAGGATTACAATGCTGGATTTACAGAATTTGGATATTGTGTGGTTTTAAAATACTAATTACAAAGGGGGCCACTAGAACACCTAGCATGGCTAGGCATTTCGGGCAGACTTAGATTAATTCTTAACTTTAAAATATTACAAATTATGAGGTAAGTTGGTATTATGGCTAAGTGACTAAATACTAGTTTGTGAGTTTAGCAATGTGAATGCTTTTGTTTTCGCACAATACATAGTTTCAGTATTGGAGTATCACAGGCCAACTTATGACTAGTTAGGATTCATTATTTTAAGATTAAGACTGATATTTCTGTGTTTATGGTCAAATGGGTGAGTGAGTATAAGTGTGAACAACCAGGTGGTATTCATTTTTTTAAAGAGCTGTATAAATTAGGTCTAGCATTTTTATTATTGCATCATTTGTGCTTTTGTTTCTCCTGAAGCCAAACTGGGAGGGGTTGAGAATGCTTTGTGATGTTATGAAGGAGTAATGGAAAGTAAACGCAAGTTTGATATTGACCTATAACTGGTTACATCTGTTGGGTCACCACTTTTGTGTATTGGTGTAATCCTTGCTATTTTGAGTGATGTTGGGAGTGTTGGTTTCTAGTGATTTGTTAAAGAGTAATGCAATGGTGGATGACAGGATATGCGCTGCTCATTTGTACAGTAGTGGTGGCACTTGGGTTACATTTCCTGATTTGTTTTTTAGGGTTAATAATCATCATAACCTCAGTGGGCTCTGTTGGTGCAAGACAGAGGGATGTTGGGAAGTTTCCATATAGATAATCATTAGCTCGGGCATTGGTAATTGGAATTTTACTGGAGAGATTTGATCCTATGTTTGAGAAGAAGTCATTTATCTTGTTAACTGTATCAATAGGCTGGAGTTTCAGTTTGTTTGGTTAGTTAGTACAATATTACTAGTTCTGTTTGGTTTATAGGTGCCCAGGATCTGAGAGAGTGTCTTCCAGGTCTTTTTAATATCTCCTCTCGTTTCAGTGAATCTATTAGAATAGTATAGTTGCTTGGACTTTCTGATTAATTTGGTGAGGATTGACGTATAGTGTTTGATAAGTTCTTTAGTTATTGAGCCCCATCTATATTGATTGTCATATTGATGTTTCATATTGATGGAAGTTAGGGTGCTGTTAGTAAGCCATGGGCAACTTAGTCTTTTATTAGTGAGTCTTGACCCCTGCAACCACAAATAGGCGAGTACACACAGGAGAAGAAGAAATGGGAGTCACAAGCTGAAGCTGCAGAAGCCAGGATAAGGGCCCTAGAACATGAGGTAAATAGGATGAAGTGAGTCACAGGGCTATTGCCCAGAGGAGACATAACATCTAAAGCAGGTACACCCCTACCGAATGAGGAGCTCAACCGAAAGGAAGGAGACACGACAGACTTTGCAAAAGCTTTTGACAAGTGTGACCATGGTGTAATAGCACACAAAATGCGGGATAGAGGAATAACGGGAAAAGCTGGTAGATGGATCTACAACTTCCTGAAAAATAGAACACAAAGAGTAATAGTAAACAGAGTAAAGTCCCAAGCAGCCATGGTAAAAAGCTCTGTTCCACAAGGCACAGTACTCTTTCCCATTCTATTCCTCATCCTCATTTCTGACAGATATGTAAGCCATAGCTCCATGTCTTCCTTTGGAGATGACACCCGGATCACCATGGCAGTGACCTCCATCGAAGACACTGCGAGAGCCCAAGCGGACATCAACCAAATCTTCGAATGGGCCATTCAAAACAATATGAAGTTCAACGAGGAGAAATTTCAACTACTCAGATATGGAAAACTTGAAGAAATTAAAAATGTGTCAGGGTATACCACAAATTCTAACCAAATTCTAACCAAGCCCATGATTATTCTCTTCATATCGCTTGTGCTCTCTACGCTGGAATACTGCTGTACACTAACGGCCCCTCAAGGCTGGCAATATTGCAGACCTGGAGAGTGTACAAAGAACTTTCACGGCACACACAAGTGTGATAAGGCACCTAAACTACCGGGAACGGTTGAAGGTCCTTGATCTGTATTCCCTCGAACGCAGGCGAGAGAGATATATGATAATATACACTTGGAAGGTCCTGGAGGGACTGGTACCAAACCTGGACACGACAATCACTCCATATGATAACAGGAGATGCAACATTCCCCTGATGAAAAGCAGGGGTACCACGAGTACACCGACAGACAACACAATAAGTGTCCAGGGCCCAAGACTGTTCAATTGCCTCCCAGCATACATAAGGGGGATTACCAATAGACCCCTGGCTATCTTCAAGAAGGCACTGGACAGGCACCTAAAGTCAGTACCTGACCAACCGGGCTGTAGTTCATACATCAGCTTGCATGCAGCCAGCAGTAACAGCCTGGTTGATCAGACTCTGATCCACCATGAGGCCTGGTCTCAGACCGGGCCATGGGGGTGTTGACCCCTGAAACCCTCTCCAGATAAACTCCAGGTAAACACTAAGGCCCTATCAGCCCATCAAGCAGGGCCGAGGAATGAAGGGAAAGAACAGTTGGGAGCAGGGATAGCAGCAAGGGAGGGGGGAGAAGGCGGAGAGGAGGATAGGTCCCTTGCAGAGGCACGACCATGCCACCAAGAGCTACAGGGAGACACTGGCCATGTACAAATGGAACCCAGGGACACTGTGGGATAGGAAATGGGAGGAGGAGAGGGAGAATTCAGTATTTATTCATGGGCTTCAGGAGAGTGAGGGGAGGACACACAATGAAAGGAAGAAAAACGGGAGACAGAAAATATTATCAAAGAAATAGGCGAGGAGGACATGACTGAGATAGTAAATTTTCAGAGAACAGGGGGGTACTCGAAGGGGAGAAACTGGCTGGTCAAGCTGATTTTCAAGACAGAAATGGTGTGAAACAGGATCCTGCAAGAAAAATCACAGCTGAAGGAATCGTCAACATACAGGAGGGTGTTCCTAGACCAAGACAGAACAAGATCAGAACCACAGCAGCTGAGGGACAGGACACAGAACCCCACAACCAAACACACTATCCCAACGCAAACCACAACCCACACTTACAGTGCCCGTCCTCCCCCCCCTCCACTATGCTGTAGAATCCCACAGCACACTGCCAGGTTTCCCACCCTCACAGACCCCTCAGAACACATTGGTGAAGAGGAAACTGAAGGTATGGTACAAAAACACTGATAGAATAACAAATAAGTGGGAGGAGTGGCATGAAAGGATCAAAGAGGCATCACTTGACGTCATAGCTCTCACGGAAACCAAGCTCACAGGAATAATAACAGATGCCATCTTTCCAATGAGATATCAGATCCTGAGGAAAGACAGAGGGAACAGAGGGGGTGGAGGAGTGGCACTGCTCATCAAAAACCAATGGGATTTTGATGAGCTGGAGAGAGGAGACAGAGGAGAAGCAAGAGACTACATAATAGGAACATTTCAGTCTGGAGGTCCCAAGGTGGTAATTGCAGTGATTGTATAACCCACCCAAGGCAAGAGTATGATGAGAGAAACAGAACGATGGTTGACACATTGGCTGAAGTGGCCAGAAGAGCTCATCCGAGCAGGTCAAAGCTACTGATTGTGGGTGACTCCAATCACAAGGAAACTGACTGGGAGAACCTTTAGCCACATGGGGGTCCAGAAACATGGAGAGCTAAGATGATGGAGGTGATACTGGAAAACCTCATGTACAAACATGTAAGGGACACTGCCTGAGAGAGAGAAGATGAACCGAGAAGACTGGACCTAGTATTCACCTTGAGTAGTGCAGATACTGAGAACATCACATATTAAAGATCCCTCGGGGCCAGTGACCGCTTCGTTCATTCGATCGAAGACCAGGCAGAACTACAAAGGGATCTGGACAGGCCTGGTCCAGCAACTAGCTCCTGGAGTTCAACCCCACCAAGTTCAAAGTCATGAAGACTGGGGAGTATAGTCTAGGGGGCCAGAGACTACATAACTCACTCAAGTTAGGGACTTTGGGGTAAGTATAACACCATGTACATCTCCTGAGGCACACATCAACCAAATAACTGCTGTAGCTTACAGGCACCTAGCAAACCTAAGAACAGCATTCCGACATCTTAATAATCTGAAGATTGAGACACTTATGCAGCATATGGGAATCTTTATTCAGGAAACGTTTCGCCACACAGTGGCTTCATCAGTCCAATACAAAGAGGAAGGCGTAAGGAGAGGAGGAGTATGAGGTAATCAGTCCCTCAGCCTGGAGTCGATGTGTTCAGTCCATCAATCTTAATAATCATTCAGGGCCCTGTATACTGTGCACGTGAGGCCCATACTGGAGTATGCAGCACCAGTTTGGAACCCACACCTATCCAAGCATATAAGGAAACTAGAGAAAGGGCAAAGATTTGCAACTAGACTGGTCCCGGAGCTGGTCCTGGAGTTTACCTGGAGAGGGTTTTGGGGGTCAACGCCCCCGTGGCCCGGTCTGAGACGAGGCCTCATGGTGGATCAGGGTCTGATCAACCAGGCTGTTACTGCTGGCTGCACGCAAGCTGATGTACAAACCACAGCCCGGTTGGTCAGGTACTGAACAGTCTTGGGCCCTGGACACTTATTGTGTTGTCTCAGTGTACTTGTGGCTCCCCTGCTTTTCATCGGGGGAATGTTGCATCTCCTGTCGAGTCTTTTGCTTTCATAGGGAGTGATTTTCGTGTGCAGGTTTGGTACCAATCCCTCCAGGACCTTCCAAGTGTATATTATCATGTATCTCTCTCGACTGTGGAGAGGCTAAGGGAAACTGACCTGATGACACTTGAGATAGGGGGGATATGATAACGACATACAAAATACTGAAGAGGAATCGACAAGGTGGAGAGAGACAGGATGTTCCAGAGATGGGACACAGCAAAAAGGGGTCACAGCTGGAAATTGAAGACTCAGATGAATCACAGGGATGTTAGGAAGTACTTTTTCAGTCACAGATTTGTCGGCAAGTGGAATAGTCCGGGAAGTGATGTAGTGGAGGCAGGATCCATACAAAGCTTTAGGAATAGGTATGATAAAGCTCATGAAGTGGGAAGTGATCTAGTAGTGGCCAGCGAAGAAGCGGGGCCAGGAGCTGTAACTCGACCCCTGCAACCACAACTAGGTGAGTACACACACACACACACACACACACACACACAGACCGTCGAGCCTCGTGGTTGTTCTGGCGTGACGTAGCCTCACAGTCCAGCAACTAAACCATTATAAGCTTCAGTGAGAGAGAGAAAGAGAAAAAGAGAGAGAGGGGTGGGGGCAGGAAATGTGTATCGACCCCTGCAATCACATATTGGGGAGTACATATATATATACACACACACACATCAGGCTGAGGAGGGAAGGCGGGGAGTTCACAAGAAACGACCAAGAGGTATGTGAGGAGCTCAACACAAGATTTAAAGAAGTATTTACAGTGGAGATAGGAAGGACTCCAGGAATTCGGAGCAGGGAGGTACACCAACAAGTGCTGGATGAAATATACACAACCGAGAAGGAGGTGAAGAAGCTGCTATGTGAACTTGATACCTCAAAGGCAGTGGGGCCAGACATCTCTTCATGGGTCCTTAGAGAGGGAGCAGATGCTGTATGTGCCACTAACAAAAATCTTCAATGCATCCACTGAAACCGGGCATCAACCTGAGGTATGGAAGATGGCAAATGTAGTCCCAGCTTTTAAGAAAGGAGACAGACACAAGGCATTAAACTACAGACCTGTGTCACTGACATGTGTAGTATGCAGAGTCATGGAGAAGATCATCAGGAGGAGAGTGGTGGAGCATCTAGAAAGACACAAGCTTATAAACGACAACCAGCATGGTTTAAGGGAAGGAAAATCCTGTGTCACAAACCTACTTGAGTTTTATGACAAGGTAACAAAAGTAAGACACGAGAGAGAGGGGTGGATAGACTACATTTTCTTGGACTGTAAGAAGGCCTTCGACACAGTTCCTCACATGAGGTTAATGCAAAAGCTAGAGGATTAGGCACACATAACAGGAGAGTAACTGCAATGGATCAGAAAATATCTGACAGGGAGGCAAAAACGAGTCATGGTATGTGACGATGTGTCAGAGTGGGCGCCTGTGACGAGCGGGGTTCCACAGGGGTCAGTCCTAGGACCTGTGCTGTTTTTGGTATATGTGAATGACAAAACGGAAGGGACAGACTCAAAAGTGTCCTTGTTTGCAGATGATGTGAAGTTAATGGGGAGAATTAAATCGGTCGAGGATCAGGCAGGACTACAAAGAGACCTAGACAGGCTACAAGCCTGGTCCAGCAACTGGCTCCTTGAATTTAACCCCGCCAAATGCAAAGTCATGAAAATCCGGGAAGGGCAAAGACCGCAGACGGAGTATAATCTAGGTTTACCTGGAGTTTACCTAGAGAGGGTTTCGGAGGTCAACGCCCCCGCAGCTCGGTTTGAGACCAGGCCTCATGGTGGATCAGGTCTGATCAACCAGGCTGTTACTACTGGCTGCACGCAAGCTGACGTACGAGCTACAGCCCAGTTGGTCAGGTACTGACTTTAGGTGCCTGTCCAGTGCCTTCTTAAAGACAGCCAGGGGTCTATTGGTAATCCCCATTATGTAGGCTGGGAGGCAGTTAAACAATCTTGAGACCCGGACACTTGTGTTGTCTCTCAATGTACTCGTGGTGCCCCTGCTTTTCACTGGGGAAATGTTGCATCTCCTGCCGAGTCTTTTGCTTTCATAGGGAGCGATTTTCGTGTGCAGGTTTGGTACCGATCCCTCCAGGACCTTCCAAGTGTATATTATCATGTATCTCTCTCGCCTGCGTTCCAGGGAATACAGATCAAGGACCTTCAACCGTTCCCAGTAATTTAGGTGCCTTATCGTGGTTATATGTGCCGTGAAAGTTCTTTGTACACTCTCCAGGTCTGCAACGTCGCCAGCCTTGAAGGGGGCCGTCAGTGTAGAGCAGTATTCCAGCCTAGAGAGCACAAGCAATTTGAAGATAATCATCATGGGATTGGCGTCCCTAGTTTTGAAGGTGGCCAAAGACTGCAAACCTCATTCAAGGAAATAGATCTTGGGGTGAGTATAATACCGAGCACATCTCCTGAGGCGCACATCAATCAGATAACTGCTGCAGCATACGGGGGTCTGGCAAATCTAAGAATAGCATTCCGATACCTCAGTAAGGAATCGTTCAAGACCTTGTACACCATATACGTCAGGCCCATATTGAAGTACGCAGCACCAGTTTGGAATCCACACATGGTCAAGCACGTCAAGAAAGTAGAGAAAGTGCAAAGGTTTGCAACAAAACTAGTTCCAGAGCTAAGGGGATTGTCCTACGAAGAAAGGTTAAGGTAAATCGGCCCGACGACACAGGATGACAGGAAGGTCAGGGGAGACATGATAACGACATACAAGATACTGCAAGGAATTGACAAAGTAGACAAAGACAGGATATTCCAGGGATGGGACACAGAAACAAGGGGTCACAATTGGAAATTGAAGACTCCTATGAGTTCAAGGGATGTTAGGAAGTTTTTCTTCAGTCACAGAGTTGTCATGAAGTGGAATAGCCTAGAAAGTGACGTAGTGGAGGCAGGAACCATACGTAGTTAAAGACGAGGTTTGATAAAGCTCATGGAGCAGGGAGAGTTTACCTGGAGTTTACCTGGAGAGAGTTCC
This sequence comes from Cherax quadricarinatus, assembly GCF_038502225.1. Classification (NCBI taxonomy): domain Eukaryota; kingdom Metazoa; phylum Arthropoda; class Malacostraca; order Decapoda; family Parastacidae; genus Cherax; species Cherax quadricarinatus. Next base: position 19,224,987 of record NC_091330.1, read on the forward strand.
GGGGGTCAACGCCCCCGCGGCCCGGTCTGTGACCAGGCCTCCTGGTGGATCAGAGCCTGATCAACCAGGCTGTTGCTGCTGGCTGCACACAAACCAACGTACGAGCCACAGCCCGGCTGGTCAGGAACCGACTTTAGGTGCTTGTCCAGTGCCAGCTTGAAGACTGCCAGGGGTCTGTTGGTAATCCCCCTTATGTATGCTGGGAGGCAGTTGAACAGTCTCGGGCCCCTGACACTTATTGTATGGTCTCTTAACGTGCTAGTGACACCCCTGCTTTTCATTGGGAGGATGTTGCATCGTCTGCTAAGTCTTTTGCTTTCATAGTGAGTGATTTTCGTGTGCAAGTTCGGTACTAGTCCCTCTAGGATTTTCCAGATGTATATAATCATGTATCTCTCCCGCCTGCATTCCAGGGAATACAGGTTTAGGAACCTCAAGCGCTCCCAGTAATTGAGGTGTTTTATCTCCGTTATGCGCGCCGTGAAGGTTCTCTGTACATTTTCTAGGTCAGCAATTTCACCTGCCTTGAAAGGTGCTGTTAGTGTGCAGCAATATTCCAGCCTAGATAGAACAAGTGACCTGAAGAATGTCATCATGGGCTTGGCCTCCCTAGTTTTGAAGGTTCTCATTATCCATCCTGTCATTTTTCTAGCAGATGCGATTGATACAATGTTATGGTCCTTGAAGGTGAGATCCTCCGACATGATCACTCCCAGGTCTTTGACGTTGGTGTTTCGCTCTATTTTGTGGCCAGAATTTGTTTTGTACTCTGATGAAGATTTAATTTCCTCGTGTTTACCATATCTGAGTAACTGAAATTTCTCATCGTTGAACTTCATATTGTTTTCTGCAGCCCACTGAAAGATTTGGTTGATGTCCGCCTGGAGCCTTGCAGTGTCTGCAATGGAAGACACTGTCATGCAGATTCGGGTGTCATCTGCAAAGGAAGACACGGTGCTGTGGCTGACATCCTTGTCTATGTCAGAAATGAGGATGAGGAACAAGATGGGAGCGAGTACTGTGCCTTGTGGAACAGAGCTTTTCACCGTAGGGAGAGAGAGGACCTAGTAGCAATCAGTGAAGAGGCGGGGGCCAGGAGCTATGAATCAATCCCTGCAACCACAAATAGGCGAGTACGTTGTTTACCTGGAGTTTACCTGGAGAGAGTTCCAGGGGTCAACGCCCCCGCGGCCCGGTCTGTGACCAGGCCTCCTGGTGGATCAGAGCCTGATCAACCAGGCTGTTGCTGCTGGCTGCACGCAAACCAACGTACGAGCCACAGCCCGGCTGGTCAGGAACCGACTTTAGGTGCTTGTCCAGTGCCAGCTTGAAGACTGCCAGGGGTCTGTTGGTAATCCCCCTTATGTATGCTGGGAGGCAGTTGAACAGTCTCGGGCCCCTGACACTTATTGTATGGTCTCTTAACGTGCTAGTGACACCCCTGCTTTTCATTGGGGGGATGTTGCATCGTCTGCCAAGTCTTTTGCTTTCGTAGTGAGTGATTTTCGTGTGCAAGTTCGGTACTAGTCCCTCTAGGATTTTCCAGGTGTATATAATCATGTATCTCTCCCGCCTGCATTCCAGGGAATACAGGTTCAGGAACCTCAAGCGCTCCCAGTAATTGAGGTGTTTTATCTCCGTTATGCGCGCCGTGAAGGTTCTCTGTACATTTTCTAGGTCGGCAATTTCACCTGCCTTGAAAGGTGCTGTTAGTGTGCAGCAATATTCCAGCCTAGATAGAACAAGTGACCTGAAGAGTGTCATCATGGGCTTGGCCTCCCTAGTTTTGAAGGTTCTCATTATCCATCCTGTCATTTTTCTAGCAGATGCGATTGATACAATGTTATGGTCCTTGAAGGTGAGATCCTCCGACATGATCACTCCCAGGTCTTTGACGTTGGTGTTTCGCTCTATTTTGTGGCCAGAATTTGTTTTGTACTCTGATGAAGATTTAATTTCCTCGTGTTTACCATATCTGAGTAATTGAAATTTCTCATCGTTGAACTTCATATTGTTTTCTGCAGCCCACTGAAAGATTCGGTTGATGTCCGCCTGGAGCCTTGCAGTGTCTGCAATGGAAGACACTGTCATGCAGATTCGGGTGTCATCTGGAAAGGAAGACACGGTGCTGTGGCTGACATCCTTGTCTATGTCGGATATGAGGATGAGGAACAAGATGGGAGCGAGTACTGTGCCTTGTGGAACAGAGCTTTTCACCGTAGCTGCCTCGGACTTTACTCTGTTGACGACTACTCTCTGTGTTCTGTTAGTGAGGAAATTATAGATCCATCGACCGACTTTTCCTGTTATTCCTTTAGCACGCATTTTGTGCGCTATTACGCCATGGTCACACTTGTCGAAGGCTTTTGCAAAGTCTGTATATATTACATCTGCATTCTTTTTATCTTCTAGTGCATTTAGGACCTTGTCGTAGTGATCCAATAGTTGAGACAGACAGGAGCGACCTGTTCTAAACCCATGTTGCCCTGGATTGTGTAACTGATGGGTTTCTAGATGGGTGGTGATCTTGCTTCTTAGGACCCTTTCAAAGATTTTTATGATATGGGATGTTAGTGCTATCGGTCTGTAGTTCTTTGCTGTTGCTTTACTGCCCCCTTTGTGGAGTGGGGCTATGTCTGTTGTTTTTAGTAACTGTGGGACGACCCCCGTGTCCATGCTCCCTCTCCATAGGATGGAAAAGGCTCGCGATAGGGGCTTCTTGCAGTTCTTGATGAACACGGAGTTCCATGAGTCTGGCCCTGGGGCAGAGTGCATGGGCATGTCATTTATCGCTTGTTCGAAGTCATTTGGCGTCAGGATAACATCGGATAGGCTTGTGTTAACCAAATTTTGTGGCTCTCTCATAAAAAATTCATTTTGATCTTCGACTCTCAGTCTGGTTAGCGGCTTGCTAAAAACTGAGTCATATTGGGACTTGAGTAGCTCACTCATTTCCTTGCTGTCATCTGTGTAGGACCCATCTTGTTTAAGTAGGGGTCCAATACTGGATGTTGTTCTCGACTTTGATTTGGCATAGGAGAAGAAATACTTCGGGTTTCTTTCGATTTCATTTATGGCTTTTAGTTCTTCCCGCGATTCCTGACTCCTATAAGATTCCTTTAGCTTGAGTTCGATGCTTGCTATTTGTCTGACCAAGAACCGCAAGAACAGAACCATGACAGCTACTACAGATTAGTATCACTGCTGATAATTACTGGTAAAACCTTACAATAATCTTACAATTTATAACAGCAGATTTTTTCTTGTTTCTCTTACTGGTAGAGTACAGCGACGATCAACACAGTTCCTAGCTAATGACCCAACCCGGCCATGGGTCAGGCTTTGTGGTGCTTGCCTGGTCAACCAGGCTGTTGCTGTTGGTGCCCCGCTGGCCCACATATCCATCACAACCTGGCCGATCTGGTACTTGGCGGAGGTACTTGTCCAGTTTCTTCTTGAAGACTTATAAGCTTGTTCTAGCAATTGTTGTGAATATAATAAATTAACACTAATTACACTGCGCTCGTACGAGGCAGGAAACTGTTGAAACCAACAGTGGGAAGTTAAAATACTGGACCTAGAGCAGAGACTCCACACTGCTGTACTGTCTACTCTAATACGCAGTCAACATGACACTATTGTAAAAAACAGTCAACTGGGTACTGCTGGGGAAGCCTTGAACAGTTAAAATATGACACAGATAAGCCGCAGGCAGTGGTTGCCCTATGTGAAAGTGTGACATAGTTATTAGAAGAACGGGTTGAAGATTGAGGATATTTCTCGCAGGAGTATTTGCCACACTGGCTGACTTTCCTGAGTTATTCTAGGTTGCTAACCTCCTGGTTAACAGTTCAAATAAGAGTGTTTTTTATCAAGTGTCTTGGAGACACCGTACTGAAATAATTGCTGGAAGATGGATAGGGAAGCAAAATCTAAAACGCCTTTACTGATGAAAAACAGTTTTATGACCCTACTGGAGTTGTATCTCAATCATCAATGACCCATATGGGTTTAGCGATTCACAACGACAATAATAATAATAAAATTCTACGAGCATTACAGAGACAGTTAAAACAATAATGATGGGTGGACTGCAGCTTGGTGGACACAGATAAGTTAAGATAAGATTTTGTTGGGATTTTTAATCCCGTAGGGTTAGCCACCCAGGATAACCCAAGAACGTCAGTGCGTCATCGAGGACTGTCTTATTTCCATTGGGGTCCTCAGTCTTGTCCCCCATTATGCGACCCACACCAGTCGACTAACACTCGGATGCCTACTTACTTGATAGGTGAACGGGGACAGCAAATGGAAGGAAACACGCCCAATGTTTTCACCCTTTCCGGGGATCGAACCGCGGACACGTGTGTTAAGGCGAGTGTCCCATGGTCCGGTAGGCAACGCTCTCCCTTCACATGCTGAGTTTTCGTGGTTCGATCCCCGGCAAGGGTGGAAACATTGCGCGTTTCCTTACACCTGTTATCCCTGTTCACTTAGCAAGAAGGTACCTGGGTATTAGTCGACTTGTGTGGGTAGCATCCTGGGGAACAAGATTGAGGACCACAATGGAAATAAGACAGTCCCTCGATGACGCACTGACTTTCTTGGATTATCCTTATGTGGTTAACCCTCCGGGATTTAAAAATACAAACAAAATCTTATCTTATCTAAAGCGTTGCCTGCCAGGCCACGGGAAAACATTTAACATGGTTCTCAATCGGAAACTGATCAGCTTCAAGAGTAGATATGATAAGGGCAAAGAGGCCGGAAATTAGTGATGCCAATCAAAGTAGTAAAGAAGGGGGGGGGTCAGGAGTAGAGTCGAGTCCCCCCTGAAACACACTCGTTGAGTACACAAGCTAGACAAGTCCCCCTGAAACACTCGTTGAGTACACAAGCTAGACAAGTCCCCCTGAAACAATCGTTGAGTACACAAGCTAGACAAGTCCCCCTGAAACACACTCGTTGAGTACACAAGCTAGACAAGTCCCCCTGAAACAATCGTTGAGTACACAAGCTAGACAAGTCCCCCCTGAAACACAATCGTTGAGCACACAAGCTAGACAAGTCCCCCCTGAAACACAATCGTTGAGCACACAAGCTAGACAAGTCCCCCCTGAAACACAATCGTTGAGTACACAAGCTAGACAAGTCCCCCCTGAAACACAATCGTTGAGCACACAAGCTAGACAAGTCCCCCCTGAAACACAATCGTTGAGCACACAAGCTAGACAAGTCCTCCCTGAAACAATCGTTGAGTACACAAGCTAGACAAGTCCCCCCTGAAACACAATCGTTGAGCACACAAGCTAGACAAGTCCCCCCTGAAACACAATCGTTGAGCACACAAGCTAGACAAGTCCCCCCTGAAACACAATCGTTGAGCACACAAGCTAGACAAGTCCCCCCTGAAACACAATCGTTGAGCACACAAGCTAGACAAGTCCCCCCTGAAACACAATCGTTGAGCACACAAGCTAGACAAGTGAAACACCCCCCTGAAACACAATCGTTGAGCACACAAGCTAGACAAGTCCCCCCTGAAACACAATCGTTGAGCACACAAGCTAGACAAGTCCCCCCTGAAACACAATCGTTGAGCACACAAGCTAGACAATTCCCCCCCTGAAACACAATCGTTGAGCACACAAGCTAGACAAGTCCCCCCTGAAACACAATCGTTGAGCACACAAGCTAGACAAGTCCCCCCTGAAACACAATCGTTGAGCACACAAGCTAGACAAGTCCCCCCTGAAACACAATCGTTGAGCACACAAGCTAGACAAGTCCCCCCTGAAACACAATCGTTGAGTACACAAGCTAGACAAGTCCCCCCTGAAACATAATCGTTGAGCACACAAGCTAGACAAGTCCCCCCTGAAACATAATCGTTGAGCACACAAGCTAGACAAGTCCCCCCTGAAACATAATCGTTGAGCACACAAGCTAGACAAGTCCCCCCTGAAACACAATCGTTGAGCACACAAGCTAGGCAATTCCCCCCTGAAACATAATCGTTGAGCACACAAGCTAGACAAGTCCCCCCTGAAACATAATCGTTGAGCACACAAGCTAGGCAATTCCCCCCTGAAACACAATCGTTGAGCACACAAGCTAGACAAGTCCCCCCTGAAACATAATCGTTGAGCACACAAGCTAGGCAATTCCCCCCTGAAACACAATCGTTGAGCACACAAGCTAGACAAGTCCTCCCTGAAACACACTCGTTGAGTACACAAGCTAGACAAGTCCCCCTTGAAACAATCGTTGAGTACACAAGCTAGACAAGTCCCCCCTGAAACAATCGTTGAGTACACAAGCTAGACAAGTCCCCCCTGAACAGACAAGTCCCCCCTGAAACACTTGTTGAGTACACAAGCTAGACAAGTCCCCCTTGAAACAATCGTTGAGTACACAAGCTAGACAAGTCCCCCCTGAAACAATCGTTGAGTACACAAGCTAGACAAGTCCCCCCTGAAACAATCGTTGAGTACACAAGCTAGACAAGTCCCCCCTGAAACAATCGTTGAGTACACAAGCTAGACAAGTCCCCCCTGAAACAATCGTTGAGTACACAAGCTAGACAAGTCCCCCTGAAACAATCGTTGAGTACACAAGCTAGACAAGTCCCCCTGAAACAATCGTTGAGTACACAAGCTAGACAAGTCCCCCCTGAAACACTTGTTGAGTACACAAGCTAGACAAGTCCCCCTTGAAACAATCGTTGAGTACACAAGCTAGACAAGTCCCCCTTGAAACAATCGTTGAGTACACAAGCTAGACAAGTCCCCCCTGAAACAATCGTTGAGTACACAAGCTAGACAAGTCCCCCCTGAAACAATCGTTGAGTACACAAGCTAGACAAGTCCCCCCTGAAACAATCGTTGAGTACACAAGCTAGACAAGTCCCCCCTGAAACACTTGTTGAGTACACAAGCTAGACAAGTCCCCCTTGAAACAATCGTTGAGTACACAAGCTAGACAAGTCCCCCTTGAAACAATCGTTGAGTACACAAGCTAGACAAGTCCCCCCTGAAACACTTGTTGAGTACACAAGCTAGACAAGTCCCCCCTGAAACAATCGTTGAGTACACAAGCTAGACAAGTCCCCCTGAAACACTCGTTGAGTACACAAGCTAGACAAGTCGTTGAGTACCCCAAGTTGAAACAATCGTTGAGTACACAAGCTAGACAAGTCCCCCTGAAACAATCGTTGAGTACACAAGCTAGACAAGTCCCCCCTGAAACAATCGTTGAGTACACAAGCTAGACAAGTCCCCCTTGAAACACACTTGCTGAGCACACAAGCTATACAAGTCCCCCCTGAAACACTTGTTGAGTACACAAATAAGTAGTGGTGAGAGGGAAAGTACTCCAGTAGGTCACTGAACGACATAAGACTGTGACAATAAGGAAGTCTCAGGAGGCAGCCCATCCTATACATTATTTATTGTGTGTGTGAGGATGCACTGCAGCTAGTCTAACCTAACGGAGAATAGTGAATATTAAAATTTATCAAGATTTCATGCATAATGAAATGCACGCAGGGAAATTCCTATGAAAGTGGCTGCCTAAAGTGAAGCAGGATAGGTGAAAGCAACAAGTGGGATGCCTCAGTGATCACTTCTATGGCTACTGTTCTTTTTTCCATATTTTGTCTCTTATTTTTGTAGATAAGCAAATACTGAGAAAAATATGAATAAAAGAGGGCAGACAGTCTCCAGAAAGACTTGCATATGTGGCACTGTCAAAGAAGTGGTTGTTGTAGTTTAATCCAAACTGGTGCACAGTGCTGTTGATCAGTAGAAGGAACCAGAAACAAAATACAGACTGTGGGAGAATTTAAAGATAACTAAAGATCTTGATAGTTATCAACTTAAACACACCTACAGTGTAACTTAGCAATTCAATCGTATATTCTTCAATAAAGAGTGCCTTATTACTCTGTATACTTAGTATGTCATGCAGCACCAGCATGGAGTGTTCCCTTGATCAAGCACATCCACAACCTTGAAAAGGAGAGGAGAGGAGAGAGTAAAGGAATTCAACCAGACTACTCTAGAGGAGACTAGGAGAGACATGATAATGATACACAAGATACTGGGAGGAATTATAATGATACACTTGACTATTGTGAATGCACGACCAAAAAAAAAAATTTTAGGAAGCACTTCTTAGCTTCGCGGTAGTAGTAACTGGAATAATATGGACGGGAAAATAGCTGAGGAAGACTCCATACACAACTTAAAGAGTAGTTATGATCAGGATTAAGTGGCTAGAAGCTAATAATGCGTTCAATGAAATTACAGAGGAAGGACCAGCAACGAAGATACAGTACAACTGCAAACACAAATCAATCACTGTACAGACACGAGGAAATTAAATCATCAGAGTACAAAGCAAATTCTGGCCACAAAATAGAGTGAAACACCAACGTCAAAGACCTGGGAGTGATCATGTCGGAGGATCTCACCTTCAAGGACCATAACATTGTGTCAATCGCATCTGCTAGAAAAATGACAGGATGGATAATGAGAACCTTCAAAACTAGGGATGCCAAGCCCATGATGACACTCTTCAGGTCACTTGTTCTATCTAGGCTGGAATATTGCTGCACACTAACAGCACCTTTCAAGGCAGGTGAAATTGCCGACCTAGAAAATGTACAGAGAACTTTCACGGCACACATAACGGAGATAAAACACCTCAATTATTGGGAGCGCTTGAGGTTCCTAAACCTGTATTCCCTGGAACGCAGGCGGGAGAGATACATGATTATATACACCTGGAAAATCCTAGAGGGACTAGTACCGAACTTGCACACGAAAATAACTCACTACGAAAGCAAAAGACTTGGCAGACGATGCACCATCCCCCCAATGAAAAGCAGGGGTGTCACTAGCACGTTAAGAGACCATACAATAAGTGTCAGGGGCCCGAGAGTGTTCAACTGCCTCCCAGCACACATAAGGGGGATTACCAACAGACCCCTGGCAGTCTTCAAGCTGGCACTGGACAAGCACCTAAAGTCGGTTCCTGACCAGCCGGGCTGTGGCTCGTACGTTGGTTTGTGTGCAGCCAGCAGTAACAGCCTGGTTGATCAGGCTCTGATCCACCAGGAGGCCTGGTCACAGACCGGGCCGCGGGGGCGTTGACCCCCGGAACTCTCTCCAGGTAAACACGTTTGTATGAATGAAAGTAGACGATATAACGATACTGACAATATAGATGAGAGGACACAAGGACGTCATAAGTATTGTCTGTTGTTACAATGACAATAACCACTCCATAAAATGGTAATCAGAATTAACGATAATCTAACTCAACCTAACCTAACTTAATTTAAGAAATTAACTTGAAAAGTTACGCAAGCAATCAGCGAGTCACTTATTATATAAATACGTATGTTACTCATATCTGAAAGAAATATATTATGCTTTAACTTATCATATATCCATATATATTGAAAATGTTACTTATATAAGTTAAATCCCCCTCAAGGAAGGTTCCTTGATGTTGGTGAGGGGCTCTTGATTTAGGGAATTGGATTTGTGCTCCAGTTCCCCGAATTAAGCCTGAATGCCTTCCACATCCCCCCCCCAGGCGCTGTATAATCCTCCAGGTTTAGCGCTTCCCCCTTGATTATAATAATGATAATAATATAAGTTAAATAACTAAATGAAAACTCGACGGCAGGGTGACCACAGTATAACTGGAAGTTGGCTAACATATTCCCTAGATTTAATTAAGAGAGTGGTAGATTAGAGAATGACCTTCAGGCCGATATTATTGACCCATCCTGCCCAAAGTACCAGAGATTGTCAGGATGAGGGTAACGAAACACCAGAGTCAACATGGGAGACCCTGTCTGGTGAATCTACTGGAGTTCTAGGATACTGTTACTAAGATAAGTCAAGAATAATAGGGATGGGAGGGGTCGGGAGCTAAGAATCGACCCTCACCTCACTAGTTCAAAATGGTGCGTATAATCTGATGAGTAAACACATGATAAAAACTTTTAATGCAGGAAATAACCTCGGTGTTTGACAAGAAGAAAAGATCAGATGATATGAGGATGCAAGAAAGTTGTATAAACAATATCCTATCAATAATAATAACAAGCATACACAACAAACTATAAAAGCGGAGTATGAAGGTCACTATAAAATATTTCTTCGTAAATGGTATGGTTGGCAGAAAATTGTAGTGGGATCTAAGAAAAGAATGGTATGGTAAACAATCGGAGTGGTATCAGAAATAATGGTATGGCAGACAACTGGAGTGGTATCAGAAATAATGGTATGGCAGACAACTGGAGTGGTATCAGAAATAATGGTATGGCAGACAACTGGAGTGGTATCAGAAATAATGGTATGGCAGACAACTGGAGTGGGATCAGAAAGAATGGTATGGCAGACAACTGGAGTGGGATCAGAAAGAATGGTATGGCAGACAACTGGAGTGGGATCAGAAAGAATGGTATGGCAGACAACTGGAGTGGGATCAGAAAGAATGGTATGGCAGACAACTGGAGTGGGATCAAAGGATGCGTAAACTAAATCACAAGACACAAACTTTACTCATAAAACAAAGTATTACAAACACAATGAGCATAGATTTGTTTCCTGCACGCACCCACCCGCACCTCCACCCTCCCCACCCCCCCACTCCCCACCCCCGCACCCCCCACTCCCCACCCCCCGCACCTCCACCCCCCACTCCCCACCCCCCGCACCCCCACGTACCCCCCACACTCACCCCCCCAACACACGCACGCACCCACCCGCACCCCCACCCCCCGCACCCCCCCACACTCCCCCCCACACACGCACGCACCCACCCGCACCCCCACCCCCGCACCCCCCACACACGCACGCACCCACCCGAACCCCCACCCCCCACTCCCGCACCCCCACGCACCCCCCCACACTCACCCCCACACACACGCACGCACACACAAACACACACACACACACACACACACACACACACACACACACACACACACATGACACACACACACACACACACACACACACACACACACACACACACACACACACACACACACACACACACACTCCCCCAACTATCTCTACCCCTCCAATAACCATCCTCCCCCTCCCCCACAACCATCCATCCCCTCTCCTAACCATCTATTCCCCTCCCCCTAACCAGGATGAGGACAAGGGGCTCCAAGGACGAATCTGGGAGGGAGGAATGGGATGTAGAGCTCAAAAAAAGGGAGGAAGACTGGGGAAGGAGACTAGATGAGCTGGAAAGGAAGATGGAAGAGAGGTTAGCAGCAGAACGCAGAAGGTGGAAGCAACAGGCCACAGCAGCAGAAATCAAGATAGAGAGATTAGAAGAGGAGCTGAGACATCTGAAACAGCACAGAGACAAAGATATCACAGAAGTAGCATCGGCAATGGCTACATCAAACACAGACAACAGGTCTGAAGGAAGCATGGAAACTAAACTGTATGCAGAGGTCCTGTCAAACCCACATGGGGCCAAAATAAAGACAGGGAGCACACTAGGACAGAATGAGAGGTTGGAAGACATTGAAGGAACTAGGACATGTGCAAGGACCTTACCAGATACCTGTGGGGGCCAGGAGCAGGTGAGCAGGAAGGATAAACCAAGAAGCATAGGGGCAATAACTAGGGAAGGGACTGAAGGAAGGAACACTCCACGGGAAGGAACTAAAACACATCAGAGGATGCAATGGGAGTCACAGTGGGAGGTGGAAAGGGAAAGATCCGTGTTTGTCTATGGGCTAGATGAAGCTAAAGGGGAAACTTATGATGAAAGAAAGCAGGAGGAGAAAAAAGCAATTGAAGATATCATGAAGGTGATAGGTGAGGGGGACATGACCCAGGTGGCAAATTTTCGGAGAATTGGGTGGTTCACAAAGAAAAGGAATCGGCCTCTCAAAGTAATTTTCAAGGCAGAATCAACCCGAGCCATGATCCTGCAGGAGAAAGCACGGTTGAGAGGCAAGCAGGAGTTCCGGAGTGTGTACCTCGATCGAGACAGAACACAGGACGAAAGGAAGACAATGAAAGAGAGAGTTCAAAAACGAAAGGAGAAATGGGAGGAAATGAAAAAGGAGAGCAGAATAATCCAGGATCAAATGGAAGGACAAGTGCACCCCACAGAAACACCTGCAGAAGGACTCCAGCCACGACACCCCCAAGGCAACTGAACAATCCAAACCAACCATCACACACCGATCCCTCTGTTTCCACCCCCCGCACCACAGTTACAGTATTAGAACAGAAGTTGAAGGTTTGGTACACAAATGCAGATGGATTAACGAATAAACATGAGGAATGGCAAGAAAGAATCAATGAGAAGTCCCCAGACATCATAGCAGTTACAGAAACAAAACTCATGGAGACAATAACAGATGCAATCTTCCCACCAGGATACCAGATCATGAGGAAAGATAGAAGGGGCAGGGGGGGAGGTGGGGTTGCTCTGCTCGTAAAAAACAGATGGAAATTCGAGAAAATGGAAGGAATAGATGAGACGGGAGAAAGAGACTACATAGCAGGTACACTTCAGTCTGGGGAACACAAAGTGGTCATTGCAGTGATGTATAATCCACCACAGAACTGCAGGAGGCCAAGAGAGGAATATGAAGAGAGCAACAGAGCAATGGTGGACACACTTGCTGAGGTGGCAAGAAGAGCTCACTCCAGCAGAGCAAAGTTGCTGGTTATGGGGGATTTCAACCACAGGGAGATTGACTGGGAAAACCTGGAGCCACATGGGGGTCCCGAAACATGGAGAGCCAGGATGTTGGACGTGGTGCTGGAAAACCTCATGCACCAACATGTTAAGGACACTACCAGAGAGGGGAGGATGAACCAGCAAGATTGGACCTTGTGTTCACCCTGGGCAGCTCAGATGTTGAGGACATCAAGTATGAGAGTCCCCTAGGAGCTAGCGACCACGTGGTTCTGTGCTTTGAATACATAGTAGAGCTGCAAGTGTAGAGAATAACAGGAGTTGAATGGGAAAAGCCTGACTATAAAAGAGGGGACTACATAGGGTTGAAGAACTTCCTGCGGGAGGTCCAGTGGGACAGAGAACTGGCAGGAAAGCCAGTAAATGAAATGATGGAATATGTAACAACAAAATGCAAGGAGGCAGTGGAAAGGTTTATTCCCAAGGGCAACAGTAACAACGGGAAGACCAGAACGAGCCCCTGGTTTACCCGACGTTGTAGGGAGGCAAAAACAAAATGCAATAGAGAATGGAAAAAGTACAGAAGGCAGAGAACACACGAAAATAGGGAGATCAGTCGCAGAGCCAGGAATGAGTACGCACAGGTAAGGAGGGAGGCCCAGCGACAGTATGAAAATGACATAGCATCGAGAATCAAGACTGACCCGAAACTGTTGTATAGCCACATCAGGAGGAAGACAACAGTCAAAGACCAGGTGATCAGATTAAGGACAGAAGGTGGAGAACTCACAAGAAATGATCAGGAGGTATGTGAGGAGCTGAACAGGAGATTTAAGGAAGTTTTTACAGTAGAGACAGGAAGGGCTGTGGGAAGACAGCACAGAAGATAACATCAAGAGGGAATATACCAACAAGTGTTGGATGACATACGAACAACTGAGGAGGAGGTGAAGAAGCTCTTAAGTGACCTTGACACCTCAAAGGCGATGGGACCGGACAACATCTCCCCATGGGTCCTTAGAGAAGGAGCAGAGATGCTGTGCGTGCCTCTAACTACAATCTTCAACACATCCCTTGAAACTGGGCAACTACCTGAGAAATGCAAGACAGCTAATGTAGTCCCCATATTTAAGAAAGGAAACAGAAACGAGGCACTAAACTACAGACCTGTGTCTCTGACATGTATTGTGTGCAAAGTCATGGAGAAGATTATCAGGAGGAGAGTGGTCGAACACCTGGAAAGGAACAAGATTATAAATGAAAACCAGCATGGGTTCATGGAAGGCAAATCTTGTATCACAAACCTCCTGGAGTTTTATGACAAGGTAACAGAAGTAAGACACGAGAGAGAGGGGTGGGTAGATTGCGTTTTCCTAGACTGCAGGAAGGCCTCTGACACAGTTCCCCACAAGAGATTAGTGCAGAAGCTGGAGGATCAGGCGCACGTAAAAGGGAGGGCACTGCAATGGATAAGGGAATACCTGACAGGGAGGCAGCAACGAGTCATGGTACGTGAAGAGGTATCACAGTGGGCGCCTGTTACGAGCGGGGTCCCACAGGGGTCAGTTCTAGGACCAGTGCTATTTTTGATATATGTGAACGACATGATGGAAGGAATAGACTCTGAAGTGTCCCTGTTCGCAGATGACGTGAAGTTGATGAGAAGAATTAAATTGGACGAGGATGAGGCAGGACTGCAAAGAGACCTGGACAGGCTGGACATGTGGTCCAGCAACTGGCTTCTCGAATTCAATCCAGCCAAATGCAAAGTCATGAAGATTGGGGAGGGGCAAAGAAGACCGCAGACAGAGTATAGGCTAGGTGGACAAAGACTACAGACCTCACTCAGGGAGAAAGACCTTGGGGTGACCATAACACCGAGCACATCACCGGAGGCACACATCAACCAAATAACCGCTGCAGCATACGGGCGCCTGGCAAACCTGAGAATAGCGTTCCGATACCTTAATAAGGAATCGTTCAAGACACTGTACACTGTGTATGTTAGGCCCATACTGGAGTATGCAGCACCAGTCTGGAACCCACACCTGGTCAAGCACGTCAAGAAGTTAGAGAAAGTACAAAGGTTTGCAACAAGGCTAGTCCCAGAGCTCAAGGGAATGCCGTACGAGGAAAGGTTAAGGGAAATCGGACTGACGACATTGGAGGACAGAAGGGTCAGGGGAGACATGATAACGACATACAAGATACTGCGGGGAATAGACAAGGTGGACAGAGATAGGATGTTCCAGAGAGGGGACACAGGGACAAGGGGTCACAACTGGAAGCTGAAGACTCAGACGAGTCACAGGGACGTTAGGAAGTATTTCTTCAGTCATAGAGTTGTCAGCAAGTGGAATAGCCTAGCAAGTGAAGTAGTGGAGGCAGGAACCATACATAGTTTTAAGAAGAGGTATGACAAAGCTCAGGAAGCAGAGAGAGGATCCATTAGCGATCAGTGAAGAGGCGGGGCCAGGAGCTGAGTCTCGACCCCTGCAACCACAATTAGGTGAGTACAATTAGGTGAGTACACACACACACACACACACACACACACACATACACACACACACACACACACACACACACACACACACACACACACACACACACACACACACACATACACACATACACACACACATACACACACATACACACACACACACACACACACACACACACACACACACACACACACACACACACACACACACACACACACACACACACACACACACACGAGGCTACCCAACAACATCAAAAAAAATAATTTTAGAGATTCATCATAACTAAATAGGTGAGTAAACACACACACACACACACACACACACACACACACACACACACACACACACACACACACAAACACACACACATACACATACACACACACACATACACATACACACACACACACACACACACACACACACACACACACACACACACACACACACACACACACACACACACACACACGAGGCTACCCAACAACATTAAAAAAAATAATTTTAGAGATTCATCATAACTAAATTCAGTGTTATTTGAGACTCATAGTTTGTAAGGAAGGGAGTATGTTCAGTGCTGCTTTACCTGCACAAAACTGCACACATACACATGTATGAAATACAATCGCAAATAGGTAATCTTAACAATGTATTACAAGCCATCCGCATATGGCTTATTCTGCATAAACATGTATACTTATATGTAGCTGTTTATATAATGTGTCGTTTCTGCTATACACATTTCATACTTTTTTATTGGGATTAATAATAGTTAATGGAGTTTAATTATTAAAGTAAAATACTTCAGTCCCTAAATTAGTCATTAAAGTCAACTTTCAGTATTGTTTACTACTGGGCTTTACAGCCTATCAACTGTACTAGGGTCATTAAGGCTGCTGCACCTAACCTTTTCGTCACCAGTCTAAAAAAAAAAACTAACCTTAAAGGAAATTAGATTAACTTTACTGGGTTATTTGCACACAAGTTCCTATATAAGACACTCATAAAAAAATTAATTTATATGCTGAACGTGAACAAAATTAGTTATGATGGGGGTGTGAGTGGCCCAGGAGGGTGGTGACCACACCCACCACTAGCAGCACTCTTGTACCAAGAATAACCCAGCCAACCATCCCTTCCTCTCTACTCTCCACACCACGCACATAAAATTACACACTCGAACTTACAGAACAATAAAAAATAGAAATGATTCAGCAACAAAGAGGTACTTTAGTGACCTTCGAGAGAAAGTGACATCCGCCATGTTTGATTCAGTGACCATTGTGGTCCCGATAAGGATTTTTTGCAGGATACCATGCAGGAAAAACCATACATGACACACCGCTACCGCTGTGCCTTTTCCAACACGCCAAAATATACAAAGACACCCATACACTTGACATAAATAAAAGCATGACATGGCTAGCTAGCATCAATATTTACATCAACTCTCGTCACTCATTTTCTACTTGAACAACTTTGAAGATTACCAGATAACTAATATAACAAGATGCCACTGCCACAGTAATAAAGATGGGAACCATAGCAAGAGAAGAACAAGACACAGCTAGCATCACTTGCGTTAAACATGCGAGAGGAAGCAGAGTAATACTGTCAGCGCCCCGACTTACTTGACCTGAAGCAACTGCCTTCCAAAACGCACAATTCTCTCACAACTTGTGCTCAGATAGAGTATCTTACAAATACTGAGCTTCATTAAATGTTTCATATTAAATTTACATCGATCGTCATGATTAAAACTTTTTCAAGAAAAATCCAGCAGCAGGGAGGCTTCTGCAACATGTCTGCTCAACACTGCACGATAACGCTTCTCTCACCCCTCACATTAACTTGCTACAGACTGTATTTATGGTTCATCTTACCTACTTTGATTACTTTCCAGTTACCCAAATTTCAGTAAGGTAAGAAAAAGAGATCGGTGATGTGTTCGTTTCTGGCGAGCCGCCCGAACTGATGCGGCCGCGGGTGGCCACTCTTAAGGCTGCACGAAAAGGGGCGCTGTTGCCAAGTCAGTTTCCTCTGGCACTGTGTTCAGGCCACCTCTGACAACACTGATAAATGTGTCATGTCTGCATTGGTTGTGATGACGTCAGCAGCCATGGACTGACGTACGTGTTAAGTCCTGCATGGTGGACGTGGACACTCCACCTGCCCCTGTGCTCCTCACACACACACACACACTTTATCACACATCACTTGAAATACACAATATCACGGAATATTGTTAGTTAGTGACCGCTGGTACAAACACCGTGACTGATGACTACACAGAAACAATGTAACAATAAACCACGTCCGCCTCTGTCCTGGGTGTTACTGGACTGGTGTGGGTCGCATCCTGGGAGACAAGAATGACGACCACAATGGAAATCAAACAGACAGTCCTTGATGGCGCACCGATTTTTTTGTGTTATTTTGGGTGGCTAACCCTCCGGGGTTAAAAATCCGAACCAAATTTTATGGTATCCCCTAAGTCACCCTTCATTCAACTACACGCCTATCCTTTTCTATCACTCCATCCACCATACATATAACCTTCCTTAACTATATACCTAACTTTCACCACTCAGTCACCCTTACACCTAACTTTCCTCATCACTTACTCAACCATATACCAAGGTGTTCTCATCACTACATCATTCCTTACTCAACTACACACCTGGCTCCCATCTCACGCCTACATAAATCCCATCCTAACTACGTCATTCTTCCCCCGTTTTAATTCCCTCACCTGACCTGACACCGACTAAAGGGTCCCGGAAGTGAAGTGTGGGGTGTAGGGAGGTGAGGTGTAGTGTGGTAAGAGCCGTGTACTCACCGATTTGTGGTTGCAAAGGTCGAGTCTCAGCTCTCTCCTCGTCTTGTAACCTACAGTCGTCCGGCATTGGGTTCTAGCCTCATAGTCTGTGCCATATTTACTCTTGAAACTGCTTATAAATTTACCTCCCACTGCTTCCATTTCGTTTTATTTATTTTATTTCTGTAATAACAGAAAAAATAAATGGTCGTAACTCCACGATGTCTGTTTTTAGCTTCCATGTATGACCCAATGTTCTCGTTCCCCTCATGTCAGTGTATGACTCTGTACCATGTTATCAAATCTCTACTCATTCATCACTCTTCCAAGATCAAAAGGCCAAGTTCCTACAGTATCCTTAAGTCTCCTTCAGTATTTAGTTTCGTTGTGAACCTCTAGACCTTCTCCGGTTAGTCTTCGTACCTGACCAGGTAAGGACTCCATGCCTCCGAAAACATTAATTAGGTATAGCAGCCGAGATGGTTCGCGTGGTATTCACTCTAAAGTCTTTCTCTTTGTGATGGAGTTGCTTTTCTCCCGGTCTGTACTCTGTCACAGGTCTTCTCTTTCTGATATTCACCAGCGTGGATTTGTTAAGCTTCAACTCCGGAAGCCACCTGCACGACCACCTGTGACAGTAAATGTTATGGAAATACCGGCATGTAGTAGGTGAAAGACACACAGGCAGCAAGTGGATTATCTCAACACTGTTTCCCTTGTATAGCAGATTTAGGTATCTATAAAACCTGCTACGCAGGCGAAACGTCGTCTCAAAGTTTCCAATTGTATTTTAATCAACTACAACATGTATGACCATCCTTTCAACCTCTTGATGTCCATGCCCATCAAACACTGCCCATCAAACACTGCCCTTCAAACACTGCCCATCAAACACTGCCCATCAAACACTGCCCATCAAACACTGCCCATCAAACACTGCCCTTCAAACACTGCCCTTCAAACATTGCTCTCCAAACACTAGACAGTTCTGTCCCTCAAGGTGCAGTACTCGCCCCCATCCTTTTCCTCATCCTAATTTCTTATATAGATATGTAAACCACAGCACCGTGTCTTCCTTTGCAGACAATACTGGAATTTGCATGAGAGTGTCATCTATTGAGGACATTGCAAATCACCAAGAGGATTTAAACAAAGTCTTCCAATGAGCCCTAGAAAACAATATGATGTTCAGTAAGGACAAATTTCAGTTAATCCGTTATGGAAAACTTGAGAAAATAAAAGCTAGAAAGGAGTATAAAATAAATCGTAACCACAGAATGGAGCGACAAACTACCGTGAAGGACTGGGGAGTGATAACGTCAGAGGATCTTACCTTCGACAAGTGCGATCATGGTGTTATAGCACACAAAATGCGTGATAAAGGAATAACACGAAAAGTTGGTAGATGGATCTATAACTTCCTAACAAATAGAACACAAACAGTAATAGTAAACAGAGTAAAGTAAGAGGCGGCCACAGTGAAAAGCTCTGTTCTACAAGATACAGTACTCGCCCCATCATTTTCTTCATCCTCATATATGAAATAGACAGATATGTAAGCCACAGCACCGTGTCCTTTGCGGATGACACCAGAATGTGCATGACAGTGTCATCCATCGAGGAAACTGCAAATCTCCAAGCGGACATTAACGAAATCTTTAAATGGGCGTCAGAAAACAATATGGAGTTCAATGAGGACAAATTTCAATTGCTCCACTTTGGAAAACTCGTGGAAATGAAAATTGGATCGAATTATAAAACAAATTACAACTCATACTAGAGCGTAAAACTAATGTGAAGGACCCAGAAGTGATAATGTCAGAGAATCTCACTTTCAAAGATCACAACAATGTATCTAACACATCTACTAGGAAAATTATAGGATGGATAATGAGAACCTTCAAAACTAGAGATGCCAAGCCACTGATAATTCTCTTTAAATCGCTTGTTCTTTCTAGGCTGGAATATTGCTGTACACTAACTTTTCCCTTTCAAGGCAGGCGAAACTGCAGACCTGGAGAATATACAGAGATCTTTCACTGCACGTATAAGCACAATAAAGCACCTAAATTAGTGGCAACAGTTGAAGTCCCTTGACCTGTACTCCTTGGAACGCAGACGAGAAAGGTACATAATAATATACACATGGAAATTCCTAGAGGGACTAGTCCCAGATCTGTACACGGAAATCACACGGAAAAGATTTGGCAGGCGGTGAAAAGTAGGGGCGCCATGAGTATGCTAAGAGACAACACAGTAAGTGTCGGGGGCCCAAGACTGTTCAACTGCCTCCCAACATACAAATGGGGGATTACCAATAAACCCCTGGCTGTCTTCAAAAGGGAGCTGAACAGACACCTGAAGTCAGTACCTGATTAGCCGGGCTGTGGTTCGTATGTCAGTTTACGTGCGGCCAGCAGTAACAGCCTGGTTGATCAGGCCCTTATCCACCGCGAGGCCTGGTCATGGACCGGGCCGTGGGGGAGTTGACCCTCAGAACACCCTTCAGGTAATCAAGGATCACAGCAGTTATTATTACAACTGCGATGAAAATTATACAATGGATAATGATAATCTTTAAAACAAGGGATGTCAAGCTAATGATGATACTTGTAAGTCACTTGTTCTCTCTAGGCTGGAATACTGCTGTACACTAGTGGATACACTCAAAGCAGGCGAAAATCCTACAGGAACTGGTTCCATATCTGCACACATACATACCCCCAATAAAAAGCGGGGGTGTCGTGAGTCACTAAGACCGTTCAACGGCCTCCCATTATGCATAAAGGGGTTACCAGTAGACCCGGATTACACTGATTAGGTTGATCAGGCCCTTGTTCATCAGAAGGCCTAGTCATGGACGGGGCCGAGGGGGCGCTGACCCCCTTAACACTCTCCAGATAGACTCCAAACATTCCCCTTGAAAGTATATATTGTAGAGGCTCGTCGGATAGATGGTAAACGATGAGGATGTGATGTTGTATTATGATTGTACTGTTAGAGCGTGATGCTGAGGGATTACTGGATATTCTCTGTCTCTCTCTCTCTCTCTGTCTGTCTGTCTCTGTCTGTCTGTCTGTCTCTCTCTCTGTCTCTGTCTGTCTGTCTGTCTGTCTGTCTGTCTCTCTCTCTCTCTCTCTCTCTCTCTCTCTCTCTCTCTCTCTCTCTCTCTCTTTTTACACAGGGTTTGACAAGGTTAAGGATCCCTGGCTTTATTGACAAGCTATTTACAGGTTAAGGATTCCTAACTTTATTGGCAAGCTAAGAGCTGTTACCTACATCAGCTCATTTGAAAGCATTTTTATTGTTATGAGACATACAAGTAGGGAACAGGATGAAGTTGGAGCCATCTGTGGGCCAGCATTTTCATTTGATCAACTGACTTTATCTCGTTGACATCATTATGCTGTACGAATGTGTTCCATACTCGAGTCATCCTGGGTATGTATGATCTCAGATGGAGTGATGTTCTGGAGAAGGGTACAGCCAGAGTGAAGTTGCTGCTTTCTGCCCGTCTTGTGGCATAAAAGCTTGTTTCACGCTGTCCTCGAAGTGGATCCAAGTGTGGTATTTCGACAATATTGGCCTTGTACATAACAGTAAGGCCACCCACATCCCTCCTATGTTGAAGGCTCTGCTGAAATGACAGATCTATCCAGGATGGGTCCAGGCGAGAGATGAGACGTCTTGCTCTGTTCTCTACTCTGTCAAGCAGTCGCAGATGAGAGGGGGGGGGGCAGGCAAACCAAGAAAGTGGAGCATACTCAAGGTGTGAGCGTACTTGCGCCTCGTACAGAATCTTGCAACCCTTACTGTCAAGCAG
The DNA here is from genome assembly GCF_038502225.1 of Cherax quadricarinatus. Taxonomy (NCBI): domain Eukaryota; kingdom Metazoa; phylum Arthropoda; class Malacostraca; order Decapoda; family Parastacidae; genus Cherax; species Cherax quadricarinatus. The sequence continues at coordinate 19,246,834 of NC_091330.1, forward strand.
ATGCGAGATACGGCGAAGTGCTGTAAGCTTCCTGGCTGCCTTGTTTGCAAGATTTACAACATGGTTCTTCATGGTTAGTTTGGAGTCAAATTTCGCCCCAAGGATATCAACTTCTTCTCCAGGTGCCAACACCCTCCCATTCATCCTTACTACTGCACCAGCATTACCATCATGCTGCCTAGAGACGATCATCATTTGCGTTTTCTCAGGTGCAAATGTTACTTGCCATCTATTTCCCCAAGCTGATATAGCTCTCAGCTGGTGATTGATGTAGCTTAGAGCAGCTGGCATTTCTTCTCTTGGATAAGGGAATGTCAGTGTACAGTCGTCTGCACATGCATGTGATTCTGGGATGAGATGAAAGACATTCTCTCTCTCTCTCTCTCTCTCTCTCTCTCTCTCTCTCTCTCTCTCTCTCACACACACACACACACACACACACACACACACATACATTGTTTTATGAAGAGCTACGATCAGTAAAGAGGCAGGGCCAGGAGCTGTGAATCGACCCCTGCAACCACAATTAGGTAAGTACACACACACACAGCTGCTAGCATCTCTGAACATCCTCTTCAGCATCCCACGACCTCCTTCCTGACCCCTGACATCTTCCCTCACCCAGTGACCTCTGCCCTTGCCCCCTCACCCAGTGACCTCTTGTATAGACTTCCTAAGCATCATCACCAGGACCCTTATCCCTTGCTACCACCATCACTAATTCTTCTCCAGGACCCTCCCCCTCCACCACCTATAACATATTCACCACCACCTCCAATATCTCCATCACCGTCCTCACCTCCACTTCCAACAGCCATCTCCACCACAGTCCTGAAATACTATCTTCCAGGAAGCTGCAACAGCTTACTGCCGTACTTCCCCCTAAAAATAAATCAGTGACTTTTTCCCTCCATGCCCCTCCACCGCTCCCCCCCCCCCCTTCCTCCCAACGACCTCCCTTTAGCACACTTTTGTGTGCCCATTCCGCTTCTCCCAGTAGTGGGTGGGACCAGAATGTTAATACCACTGCACCAGCATTAGAGAACCCTGACGAGAATTTGTAGATGAATGGTTCAGAGAACCGACATGTTGATAAATTAGACACGTGTGCAACTCTTGGGTATCTTTATTGAGGAAACGTTTCGCCACACAGTGGCTTCATCAGTCCATACGTAGGAGAAACTTGAAGAACAGGAGGTAATCAGTCCCTCAACCTTGAGTCGATGTGTTCAGTCCATCAATCTTGAATAGAATGCGGCATATGAGCGGAGAAGCAGCTTATAAACCGTATGGCAGGAGAGGTGCAGCAGTCATAGGTGGTGTCACATTTGTTCAATGTGGAAGTAGGTCGTGCCCAAGAATTAGGCAAGCGAAGAATTCCTAAGTATTAAGATCCCAAGAAGTTGCAGTGTCTGACAGGTTTGTAGATGAATGGTTCAGAGAACCGACATGTTGATAAATTAGACACGTGTGCAGCTCTTGGGTATCTTTATTGAGGAAACGTTTCGCCACACAGTGGCTTCATCAGTCCATACGGTTTATAAGCTGCTTCTCCGCTCATATGCCGCATTCTGTTCAAGATTGATGGACTGAACACATCGACTCAAGGTTGAGGGACTGATTACCTCCTGTTCTTCAAGTTTCTCCTACGTATGGACTGATGAAGCCACTGTGTGGCGAAACGTTTCCTAAATAAAGATACCCAAGAGTTGCACACGTGTCTAATTTATCAACCTGACGAGAATTACTACTTAGCCCTACACTAGTCAGAGTTCCCACTCTTACCTAAAATATATATATGACAGAACTTTGAATGTAAACTCCAGTCAAAATTCAGTCTCTGGTGAATGACTGTTTATAGCTCTCTGATATAATGGCCCTGTCTACTAGCACTACATGTATGGTGGTGTCTACTAGCACTACATGTATGGTGGTGTCTACTAGCACTACATGTATGGTGGTGTCTACTAGCACTACATGTATGGTGGTGTCTACTAGCACTACATGTATGGTGGTGTCTACTAGCACTACATGTATGGTGGTGTCTACTAGCACTACATGTATGGTGGTGTCTACTAGCACTACATGTACGGTGGTGTCTACTAGCACTACATGTACAGTGGTGTCTACTAGCACTACATGTACGGTGGTGTCTACTAGCACTACATGTACGGTGGTGTCTACTAGCACTACATGTACGGTGGTGTCTACTAGCACTACATGTACGGTGGTGTCTACTAGCACTACATGTACGGTGGTGTCTACTAGCACTACATGTACGGTGGTGTCTACTAGCACTACATGTATGGCGGTGTCTACTAGCACTACATGTACGGTGGTGTCTACTAGCACTACATGTACAGTGGTGTCTACTAGCACTACATGTACGGTGGTGTCTACTAGCACTACATGTACGGTGGTGTCTACTAGCACTACATGTACGGTGGTGTCTACTAGCACTACATGTACGGTGGTGTCTACTAGCACTACATGCACGGTGGTGTCTACTAGCACTACATGTACGGTGGTGTCTACTAGCACTACATGTACGGTGGTGTCTACTAGCACTACATGTATGGTGGTGTCTACTAGCACTACATGTAGGGTGGTGTCTACTAGCACTACATGTTCGGTGGTGTCTACTAGCACTACATGTATGGTGGTGTCTACTAGCACTACATGTATGGTGGTGTCTACTAGCACTACATGTACGGTGGTGTCTACTAGCACTACATGTACGGTGGTGTCTACTAGCACTACATGTACGGTGGTGTCTACTAGCACTACACCCCTCAAGGAAGGTTCCTTGATGTTGGTGAGGGGTTCTTGATTTAGGGAATTGGATCTGTGCTCCAGTTCCCCGAATTAAGCCTGAATGCCTTCCACATCCCCCCCCAGGCGCTGTATAATCCTCCGGGTTTAGCGCTTCCCCCTTGATTATAATAATAATAATACTAGCACTACGTGTACGGTGGTATCTACTAGCACTACGTGTACGGTGATGTCTACTAGCACTACATGTACGGTGGTGTCTACTAGCACTACGTGTACGGTGATGTCTACTAGCACTACATGTACGGTGGTATCTACTAGCACTACGTGTACGGTGATGTCTACTAGCACTACATGTACGGTGGTGTCTACTAGCACTACATGTACGGTGGTGTCTACTAGCACTACATGTATGGTGATGTCTACTAGCACTACATGTACGGTGGTGTCTACTTGCACTACATGTAGGGTGGTGTCTACTAGCACTACATGTACAGTGGTGTCTACTAGCACTACATGTACGGTGGTGTCTACTAGCACTACATGTACGGTGGTGTCTACTAGCACTACGTGTACGGTGATGTCTACTAGCACAACATGTACGGTGGTGTCTACTAGCACTACATGTATGGTGGTGTCTACTAGCACTACGTGTACGGTGATGTCTACTAGCACTACATGTACGGTGGTGTCTACTAGCACTACATGTACGGTGGTGTCTACTAGCACTACATGTATGGTGGTGTCTGCTAGCACTACATGTACGGTGGTGTCTACTAGCACTACATGTACGGTGGTGTCTGCTAGCACTACATGTACGGTGGTGTCTACTAGCACTACATGTACGGTGGTGTCTACTAGCACTACATGTACGGTGGTGTCTACTAGCACTACATGTACGGTGGTGTCTTACTAGCACTACATGTACGGTGGTGTCTACTAGCACTACATGTACGGTGGTGTCTACTAGCACTACATGTACGGTGGTGTCTACTAGCACTACATGTACGGTGGTGTCTACTAGCACTACATGTACGGTGGTGTCTACTAGCACTACATGTACGGTGGTGTCTACTAGCACTACATGTACGGTGGTGTCTACTAGCACTACATGTACGGTGGTGTCTACTAGCACTACATGTACGGTGGTGTCTACTAGCACTACATGTACGGTGGTGTCTACTAGCACTACATGTACGGTGGTGTCTACTAGCACTACATGTACGGTGGTGTCTACTAGCACTACATGTACTGTGGTGTACAGTGGTGTCTACTAGCACTACTACTACTAGCACTACATGTACGGTGGTGTCTACTAGCACTATGTACGGTGGTGTCTACTAGTATGTACGGTGGTGTCTACTAGCACTACATGTACGGTGGTGTCTACTAGCACTACATGTACGGTGGTGTAGCACTACTAGCACTACATGTACGGTGGTGTCTACTAGCACTACTACATAGCACTACATGTAGGGTGGTGTCTACTAGCACTACATGTACGGTGGTGTCTACTAGCACTACATGTACGGTGGTGTCTACTAGCACTACATGTACGGTGGTGTCTACTAGCACTACATGTACGGTGGTGTCTACTAGCACTACATGTACGGTGGTGTCTACTAGCACTACATGTACGGTGGTGTCTACTAGCACTACATGTACGGTGGTGTCTACTAGCACTACATGTACGGTGGTGTCTACTAGCACTACATGTACGGTGGTGTCTACTAGCACTACATGTACGGTGGTGTCTACTAGCACTACATGTACGGTGGTGTCTACTAGCACTACATGTACGGTGGTGTCTACTAGCACTACATGTACGGTGGTGTCTACTAGCACTACATGTACGGTGGTGTCTACTAGCACTACATGTACGGTGGTGTCTACTAGCACTACATGTACGGTGGTGTCTACTAGCACTACATGTACGGTGGTGTCTACTAGCACTACATGTACGGTGGTGTCTACTAGCACTACATGTACGGTGGTGTCTACTAGCACTACATGTACGGTGGTGTCTACTAGCACTACATGTATGGTGGTGTCTACTAGCACTACATGTACGGTGGTGTCTACTAGCACTACATGTACGGTGGTGTCTACTAGCACTACATGTACGGTGGTGTCTACTAGCACTACATGTACGGTGGTGTCTACTAGCACTACATGTATGGTGGTGTCTACTAGCACTACATGTACGGTGGTGTCTACTAGCACTACATGTACGGTGGTGTCTACTAGCACTACATGTACGGTGGTGTCTACTAGCACTACATGTACGGTGGTGTCTACTAGCACTACATGTACGGTGGTGTCTACTAGCACTACATGTACGGTGATGTCTACTAGCACTACATGTACGGTGGTGTCTACTAGCACTACATGTACGGTGGTGTCTACTAGCACTACATGTACGGTGGTGTCTACTAGCACTACATGTACGGTGGTGTCTACAAGCACTACTACATGCACTACGGTGGTGTCTACTAGCACTACATGTACGGTGGTGTCTACTAGCACTACATGTACGGTGGTGTCTACTAGCACTACATGTACGGTGGTGTCTACTAGCACTACATGTACGGTGGTGTCTACTAGCACTACATGTACTACTAGCACTACACGGTGGTGTCTACTAGCACTACATGTACGGTGGTGTCTACTAGCACTACATGTACGGTGGTGTCTACTAGCACTACATGTACGGTGGTGTCTACTAGCACTACATGTACGGTGGTGTCTACTAGCACTACATGTACGGTGGTGTCTACTAGCACTACATGTACGGTGGTGTCTACTAGCACTACATGTACGGTGGTGTCTACTAGCACTACATGTACGGTGGTGTCTACTAGCACTACATGTACGGTGGTGTCTACTAGCACTACATGTACGGTGGTGTCTACTAGCACTACATGTACGGTGGTGTCTACTAGCACTACATGTACGGTGGTGTCTACTAGCACTACATGTACGGTGGTGTCTACTAGCACTACATGTACGGTGGTGTCTACTAGCACTACATGTACGGTGGTGTCTACTAGCACTACATGTACGGTGGTGTCTACTAGCTCTACATGTACGGTGGTGTCTACTAGCACTACATGTACGGTGGTGTCTACTAGCACTACATGTACGGTGGTGTCTACTAGCACTACATGTACGGTGGTGTCTACTAGCACTACATGTACGGTGGTGTCTACTAGCACTACATGTACGGTGGTGTCTACTAGCACTACATGTACGGTGGTGTCTACTAGCACTACATGTACGGTGGTGTCTACTAGCACTACATGTACGGTGGTGTCTACTAGCACTACATGTACGGTGGTGTCTACTAGCACTACATGTACGGTGGTGTCTACTAGCACTACATGTACGGTGGTGTCTACTAGCACTACATGTACGGTGGTGTCTACTAGCACTACATGTACGGTGGTGTCTACTAGCACTACATGTACGGTGGTGTCTACTAGCACTACATGTACGGTGGTGTCTACTAGCACTACATGTACGGTGGTGTCTACTAGCACTACATGTATGGTGGTGTCTACTAGCACTACATGTATGGTGGTGTCTACTAGCACTACATGTACGGTGGTGTCTACTAGCACTACATGTACGGTGGTGTCTACTAGCACTACATGTACGGTGGTGTCTACTAGCACTACATGTATGGTGGTGTCTACTAGCACTACATGTACGGTGGTGTCTACTAGCACTACATGTACGGTGGTGTCTACTAGCACTACATGTATGGTGGTGTCTACTAGTACATATACTAGGTGGTGTCTACTAGCACTACATGTACGGTGGTGTCTACTAGCACTACATGTACGGTGGTGTCTACTAGCACTACATGTACGGTGGTGTCTACTAGCACTACATGTACGGTGGTGTCTACTAGCACTACATGTACTGTGGTGTCTACTAGCACTACATGTACGGTGGTGTCTACTAGCACTACATGTACGGTGGTGTCTACTAGCACTACATGTACGGTGGTGTCTACTAGCACTACATGTACGGTGGTGTCTACTAGCACTACATGTACGGTGGTGTCTACTAGCACTACATGTACGGTGGTGTCTACTAGCACTACATGTACGGTGGTGTCTACTAGCACTACATGTACGGTGGTGTCTACTAGCACTACATGTACGGTGGTGTCTACTAGCACTACATGTACGGTGGTGTCTACTAGCACTACATGTACGGTGGTGTCTACTAGCTCTACATGTACGGTGGTGTCTACTAGCACTACATGTACGGTGGTGTCTACTAGCACTACATGTATGTTGGTGTCTACTAGCACTACATGTACGGTGGTGTCTACTAGCACTACATGTACGGTGGTGTCTACTAGTCTACATGTACGGTGGTGTCTACTACTACATGTACGGTGGTGTCTACTAGCACTACATGTACGGTGGTGTCTACTAGCACTACATGTACGGTGGTGTCTACTAGCACTACATGTACGGTGGTGTCTACTAGCACTACATGTACGGTGGTGTCTACTAGCACTACATGTACGGTGGTGTCTACTAGCACTACATGTACGGTGGTGTCTACTAGCACTACATGTACGGTGGTGTCTACTAGCACTACATGTACGGTGGTGTCTACTAGCACTACATGTACGGTGGTGTCTACTAGCACTACATGTACGGTGGTGTCTACTAGCACTACATGTATGGTGGTGTCTACTAGCACTACATGTACGGTGGTGTCTACTAGCACTACATGTACGGTGGTGTCTACTAGCACTACATGTACGGTGGTGTCTACTAGCACTACATGTACGGTGGTGTCTACTAGCACTACATGTACGGTGGTGTCTACTAGCACTACATGTACGGTGGTGTCTACTAGCACTACATGTACGGTGGTGTCTACTAGCACTACATGTACGGTGGTGTCTACTAGCACTACATGTACGGTGGTGTCTACTAGCACTACATGTACGGTGGTGTCTACTAGCACTACATGTACGGTGGTGTCTACTAGCACTACATGTACGGTGGTGTCTACTAGCACTACATGTACGGTGGTGTCTACTAGCACTACATGTACGGTGGTGTCTACTAGCACTACATGTACGGTGGTGTCTACTAGCACTACATGTACGGTGGTGTCTACTAGCACTACATGTACGGTGGTGTCTACTAGCACTACATGTACGGTGGTGTCTACTAGCACTACATGTACGGTGGTGTCTACTAGCACTACGGTGGTGTCTACTAGCACTACATGGACGGTGGTGTCTACTAGCACTACATGTACGGTGGTGTCTACTAGCACTACATGTACGGTGGTGTCTACTAGCACTACATGTACGGTGGTGTCTACTAGCACTACATGTACGGTGGTGTCTACTAGCACTACATGTATGGTGGTGTCTACTAGCACTACATGTACGGTGGTGTCTACTAGCACTACATGTACTAGGTGGTGTCTACTAGCACTACATGTACGGTGGTGTCTACTAGCACTACATGTACGGTGGTGTCTACTAGCACTACATGTACGGTGGTGTCTACTAGCACTACTAGTCTACTAGCACTACATGTACGGTGGTGTCTACTAGCACTACATGTACGGTGGTGTCTACTCTACTAGCACTACATGTACGGTGGTGTCTACTAGCTACTACATGTACGGTGGTGTCTACTAGCACTACATGTACGGTGGTGTCTACTAGCACTACTACGGTGGTGTCTACTAGCTCTACATGTACGGTGGTGTCTACTAGTCTACAGCACTACATGTACGGTGGTGTCTACTAGCACTACATGTACGGTGGTGTCTACTAGCACTACATGTACGGTGGTGTCTACTAGCACTACATGTACGGTGGTGTCTACTAGCACTACATGTACGGTGGTGTCTACTAGCACTACATGTACGGTGGTGTCTACTAGCACTACATGTACGGTGGTGTCTACTAGCACTACATGTACGGTGGTGTCTACTAGCACTACATGTATGGTGGTGTCTACTAGCACTACATGTATGGTGGTGTCTACTAGCACTACATGTAGGGTGGTGTCTACTAGCACTACATGTACGGTGGTGTCTACTAGCACTACATGTACGGTGGTGTCTACTAGCACTACATGTATGGTGGTGTCTACTAGCACTACATGTACGGTGGTGTCTACTAGCACTACATGTACGGTGGTGTCTACTAGCACTACATGTATGGTGGTGTCTACTAGCACTACATGTACGGTGGTGTCTACTAGCACTACATGTACGGTGGTGTCTACTAGCACTACATGTACGGTGATGTCTACTAGCACTACATGTACGGTGGTGTCTACTAGCACTACATGTATGGTGGTGTCTACTAGCACTACATGTATGATGGTGTCTACTAGCACTACATGTACGGTGGTGTCTACTAGCACTACATGTACGGTGGTATATACTAGCACTACATGTACGGTGGTATCTACTAGCACTACATGTACGGTGGTGTCTACTAGCACTACATGTACGGTGGTGTCTACTAGCACTACATGTACGGTGGTGTCTACTAGCACTACATGTACGGTGGTGTCTACTAGCACTACATGTATGGTGGTGTCTACTAGCACTACATGTACGGTGGTGTCTACTAGCACTACATGTACGGTGGTGTCTACTAGCTCTACATGTACGGTGGTGTCTACTAGCACTACATGTTCGGTGGTGTCTACTAGCTCTACATGTACGGTGGTGTCTACTAGCACTACATGTACGGTGGTGTCTACTAGCACTACATGTACGGTGGTGTCTACTAGCTCTACATGTACGGTGGTGTCTACTAGCTCTACATGTACGGTGGTGTCTACTAGCACTACATGTACGGTGGTGTCTACTAGCACTACATGTACGGTGGTGTCTACTAGCACTACATGTACGGTGGTGTCTACTAGCACTACATGTACGGTGGTGTCTACTAGCACTACATGTACGGTGGTGTCTACTAGCACTACATGTACGGTGGTGTCTACTAGCACTACATGTACGGTGGTGTCTACTAGCACTACATGTACGGTGGTGTCTACTAGCACTACATGTATGGTGGTGTCTACTAGCACTACATGTATGGTGGTGTCTACTAGCACTACATGTAGGGTGGTGTCTACTAGCACTACATGTACGGTGGTGTCTACTAGCACTACATGTACGGTGGTGTCTACTAGCACTACATGTATGGTGGTGTCTACTAGCACTACATGTATGGTGGTGTCTACTAGCACTACATGTATGGTGGTGTCTACTAGCACTACATGTACGGTGGTGTCTACTAGCACTACATGTACGGTGGTGTCTACTAGCACTACATGTACGGTGGTGTCTACTAGCACTACATGTACGGTGGTGTCTACTAGCACTACATGTACGGTGGTGTCTACTAGCACTACATGTACGGTGGTGTCTACTAGCACTACATGTACGGTGGTGTCTACTAGCACTACATGTACGGTGGTGTCTACTAGCACTACATGTACGGTGGTGTCTACTAGCACTACATGTATGGTGGTGTCTACTAGCACTACATGTATGGTGGTGTCTACTAGCACTACATGTAGGGTGGTGTCTACTAGCACTACATGTACGGTGGTGTCTACTAGCACTACATGTACGGTGGTGTCTACTAGCACTACATGTATGGTGGTGTCTACTAGCACTACATGTATGGTGGTGTCTACTAGCACTACATGTACGGTGGTGTCTACTAGCACTACATGTACGGTGGTGTCTACTAGCACTACATGTACGGTGGTGTCTACTAGCACTACATGTACGGTGGTGTCTACTAGCACTACATGTACGGTGGTGTCTACTAGCACTACATGTACGGTGGTGTCTACTAGCACTACATGTACGGTGGTGTCTACTAGCACTACATGTACGGTGGTGTCTACTAGCACTACATGTACGGTGGTGTCTACTAGCACTACATGTACGGTGGTGTCTACTAGCACTACATGTACGGTGGTGTCTACTAGCACTACATGTACGGTGGTGTCTACTAGCACTACATGTACGGTGGTGTCTACTAGCACTACATGTACGGTGGTGTCTACTAGCACTACATGTACGGTGGTGTCTACTAGCACTACATGTACGGTGGTGTCTACTAGCACTACATGTACGGTGGTGTCTACTAGCACTACATGTACGGTGGTGTCTACTAGCACTACATGTACGGTGGTGTCTACTAGCACTACATGTACGGTGGTGTCTACTAGCACTACATGTACGGTGGTGTCTACTAGCACTACATGTACGGTGGTGTCTACTAGCACTACATGTACGGTGGTGTCTACTAGCACTACATGTACGGTGGTGTCTACTAGCACTACATGTACGGTGGTGTCTACTAGCACTACATGTACGGTGGTGTCTACTAGCACTACATGTATGGTGGTGTCTACTAGCACTACATGTACGGTGGTGTCTACTAGCACTACATGTACGGTGGTGTCTACTAGCACTACATGTACGGTGGTGTCTACTAGCACTACATGTATGGTGGTGTCTACTAGCACTACATGTACGGTGGTGTCTACTAGCACTACATGTACGGTGGTGTCTACTAGCACTACATGTACGGTGGTGTCTACTAGCACTACATGTACGGTGGTGTCTACTAGCACTACATGTACGGTGGTGTCTACTAGTATGGTGGTGTCTACTAGCACTACATGTATGTCTACTAGGTGGTGTCTACTAGCACTACATGTACGGTGGTGTCTACTAGCACTACATGTACGGTGGTGTCTACTAGCACTACATGTACGGTGGTGTCTACTAGCACTACATGTACGGTGGTGTCTACTAGCACTACATGTACGGTGGTGTCTACTAGCACTACATGTACGGTGGTGTCTACTAGCACTACATGTACGGTGGTGTCTACTAGCACTACATGTACGGTGGTGTCTACTAGCACTACATGTACGGTGGTGTCTACTAGCACTACATGTACGGTGGTGTCTACTAGCACTACATGTATGGTGGTGTCTACTAGCACTACATGTACGGTGGTGTCTACTAGCACTACATGTACGGTGGTGTCTACTAGCACTACATGTACGGTGGTGTCTACTAGCACTACATGTACGGTGGTGTCTACTAGCACTACATGTACGGTGGTGTCTACTAGCACTACATGTACGGTGGTGTCTACTAGCACTACATGTACGGTGGTGTCTACTAGCACTACATGTACGGTGGTGTCTACTAGCACTACATGTACGGTGGTGTCTACTAGCACTACATGTACGGTGGTGTCTACTAGCACTACATGTACGGTGGTGTCTACTAGCACTACATGTACGGTGGTATCTACTAGCACTACATGTATGGTGGTGTCTACTAGCACTACATGTACGGTGATGTCTACTAGCACTACATGTACGGTGGTGTCTACTAGCACTATTGATAGTGCAGACAAAGGAGATAAGAAGGAACACAAGATCCAGTCTCCTCATATAGACATGACTGGAAACTACTGACATAATCTCAAACACAGTAAGAAAACAAATAATTATCACAAGGTTACTGTTTAACATAAGGAAATATAAATGGAACTATGGCTTAACAAGTAAATATTAAGTGTTGTTAGAGTGGTACTGGAGGCACAACCTCAAGTTGGAATACATCCACAACAACATAATGTTGATTATGAGGAAGCACAGACAGACACACACACACACACACACACACACACACACACACACACACACACACACACACACACTGTATTAGACTCTCACCTAACATATCTACTTACAAACCTCCAATTATAAACACAAATTCCTCACTAACGCAACAACAACAGTTTTTCACAGCTCTGGAGATTAACGTTTGATACCATAAAAGATGTATCCAAATTTCTTTTTAAAAGATCAACAGTAATAGCCGCTATATTATTTTCCTCTTTGATATATGTATATATATATATATATATATATATATATATATATATATATATATATATATATATATATATATATATATATATATATATATGTTAGTAATGAGGCGTGAGGTAAGGTTACACATGAGGTCTTTGTCAAGTGACGTACGCACATAGGTAACGCGACTGACAAATACACAAATGTTTTCCGACATGCCTCAAATAGAACAAATTATCACACAACATAACTAACACACATATAGTGTAGTTTCAAGCATAAACTGTGAAACCTTGGACAAACACAAGATTTGTAACATTTAGCTATGAAGAGACGATATCTGGCTTGGGATAATCGACCTTCCACAATTCCCTTTGGTCTTATATTTTTTGTTGCTTATGTGAGGTGGAGGGCAGGGCAGGGCAGGGCAGGGCAGGGCAGGGCAGGGCAGGGCAGGGCAGGGCAGGGCAGGGCAAGTTGGTATATGTTGGTGAGGCAGTGAGCAGCACCAGACTACTACTTAGTGTTTACTGTCTACACCTGGGAACCTTGCTATGTTCTGTAGGTAATGATTCCTCTGTTAGCTAGTGTACACTCTCACTCTCTCTCTCTCTCTCTCTCTCTCTATATATATATATATATATATATATATATATATATATAGAGAGAGAGAGAGAGAGAAAAAGAGAGAAAGAAAGAGAGAGAGAGAGAGAGAGAGAGAGAGAGAGAGAGAGAGAGAGAGAGAGAGAGAGAGAGAGAGAGAGAGAGAGAGAGAGAGAGAGAGAGAGAGAGAGAGAGAGAGAGAGAGAGAGAGAGAGAGAGAGAGAGAGAGAGAGAGAGATATCGTAAGAGGTGACCAAAATGCCGGAAGCGATGGGTTAGTAACCTTTTCTCCAGTATAAATTACTAAAAATAAGAAAAAAATATCAAGCTGAAATGTTTGAATGTGCGCGGATGTAGTGCAGATAAGAAAGAGATGATTGCCAGTGTTATGAATGAAAAGTTGCATGTCCTAGCTCTAAGCGAAACAAAGCTGTATGGGGGTAGGGGAGTTTCAGTGGGGAGAAATAAATGGAATTAGGTTAGGAGTATCTGAGACACTTACAGCTAAGGAAGGGGTAGCAATAATGTTGAAGGATCAGTTATGGAAGGAGAAGAGGGAATTTAATTGCATAAAGGTTTAGGTGGATTAAAATGAGAGTTGAATCCTAACTGGGTTATAATAAGTGTTTATTCACCTGGAGAAGAGAGGAGTGTAGAGGAATGATAGATAGATTTTGAGAGATGTTAAGCGAGTGCTTGGAGAGTTTTGAGCCAAGTGAGAGTAATTGTGGTCGGGGACCTGAACGCTGAAGTGAGAGAAACAATTACAGAGGGCGAGGTAGGTAAGTTTGGGGTGCCAGGTGTAAATGATAATGGGGGCCTTTGATTGAACTTTGTATAGAAATAAGTTTGGTAATAAGTAATACATAATTAAAAAAAAAGGATAAGTATACGATATATGATATAGGGTGTAATGACAATAGTTTGTTGGACTATGTATTGGTGGATAAAAGGTTGACGGGGAGACTTCAAGATGTGCAGTGCAGTGGCCGGGGAGATATAACATCTTATCGGAGTGAGGAAGAGCTAGATGTGAGTGTGAGGGAGGTATGTGAAGCAGTGGGTAGAATGAAAGGAGTAAAAGTAGCTGGGATTGATGGGATAAAGACAGATATGCTAAAAGCAGGTGGGGATATTGGAATATTATAGTTTTAGAGTGGTTAGTGCTTTTATTTAATAAATGTATGAGAGAGGGGAAGGTATCTAGGGACTGACAGAGTGTATAAAAGCAAAGTGGACAAAAGAGTGTAAAAATTATAGGGGAATGAACCTGCTGAGTATACCTGAAAAGGTATACTCAACAGGCTTATTTCCCAGAAAGAATTAAGAGTAAGACGGAGAGCAGGATCGCAGATGAACAAGGAGGTTTTAGGAAGGGTTAGGGGATGTGTAGACCAAGTGTTTACATTGAAGCATATAAGTGAACAGTATTTATACAGGAGTCGTGCTTCTACCAGACGACTCTCCCGGGGATTGGACAAGAAATTCTCAGCGTCGATGAAAGTCGTTTTATCGAAATATTACAGGAAAAGGACGACGACCTCGGCAGCTAAGAGGCTGAAGTCTTCGTGCTACTCTCCGACGACTCTCCCGGGGATGGAGACGAGGTTCTCAGCGTTGACGAAGGTCTTCTTGACCTTTTAAAGGAAAAGCAACGCTGTGAACAAAAAATCAGGGCCTTCGAGGTGCGTGACAATAAAAGAGCTTTGAGTGATAAATTGTTTCAGAGGCTAGATAGGTTAAAGGACGAAGAGCAGGATCTTAGCATCAAAATAGGCGATTCGTCCGTTCTATTGTCCCGCACATATGAACGAAATGCGCAGCTAAAAGCCGAATTTTCTGATCTCAGTCAATGGTTCACTGTTCGGGATAGTGAGTTAGATACCCTTGGGACTGAGCACAGAAAGTTGCGGGATGAATTGGACCAGCCAAAGAAAACTATTCAGCTGGCCTAGTATGGGCCAACAGGCCTGCTGCAGTGTTCCTCATTTCTTATGTTCTTATGTTCTAAGAAGAGGAGGACTTCGCGGCTCTCCAACGCAGTCATGAAAAACTGCGCAGTGCGTACACTGATACTCACAGAAGATTCAGTTCCCTCCTGCTGCATCTCATGGACGCACTTCCTAACAATAAGATAACCGCTTTAGCAGTGTGAATTTAGCCCTCAGGCCAGAGATTGACGCCCTGTAACGGCTGTGGCAGGAACATTAGGGTCGGTGGACGGTATCAGGGACCCCACCTCCCTGACGGTCCTCACACGACCGGGCTGCATCTGGGTCCTATGAAGGCCCAGGAGGTGATATTGTTGTAATGGTCCACCAGCACAACATTACCACCTCCGTTTGACATCACCGCTTTCTGGATTTTTTTTTATTTCTTTTCATCTGCGACACCTTTATAAGTATCACAAGAACAAAAGAAAGAGGGAGCACTGCATAAGGCCTACGGGCCTGCTGCACTGCAGGCAGTGCAGTGCAGTACTCCTACTGCCCAACACATCAGTACGTCGCCACCATTTTCCCAGCAAAGCGGTACTTCACCTACACTAACTTCCCCATCACAATACTAGGTGCTAGGCAGCAGGAGGTATGCTAGGTACTAGGCAGCAGGAGGTATGCTAGGTGCTAGGCAGCAGGAGGTATGCTAGGTGCTAGGCAGCCGGAGGTATGCCAGGTGCTAGGCAGCGGGAGGTATGCTAGGTGCTAGGCAGCTGGAGGTACACTAGGTGCTAGGCAGCAGGAGGTATGCTAGGTGCTAGGCAGCAGGAGGTATACTAGGTGCTAGGCAGCAGGAGGTATGCTAGGTGCTAGGCTACGGTCGCATTCTCATGAGAATGACTAAAAAAAAAAAACTCCTATCCCATGTCCTCTGTATTACACAGATAAAGCCTCCGGTGGGGGGGGGGGGCGAAACGTCTCGAAAATAAACATATCTTGGTGTGTTATGAATGGTTTTGAAAACCGACAAGTTGAAGAATTGAGACACTTATGCAACACATGATAATCTTTATTGAAGAAACGTTTCGCCACACAGTGGCTTCATCAGTCCAATACAAAGTAGAAATGGGTAAGGAGAGTAGAAGTATGAGGTAATCAGTCCCTCAACCTGGATTCGATGTGTTCAGTCCATCACTCTTGTAGTAAGTGCAGCATAGGGCCAGAGAGGTGGCTTATATACTGCGGTGAGATGAGTTGAAGCACGTGGAGGCGGGATCTTAGTGGGACCTGCCACTAATGTAAGTAGGTCATCGTCCAAAGGTTTGGGCAAGCGTTGAAGTCTTTGTACCAAGATTCCATGATGTTGCAGTGTCTGACTGCAACATCAAACAGTTCCCATATCGGCAATGGGAACGCGACTCGACCCTAAGACCCTCCGTATTGCAGTGGCTCTGCGCCTTGCTGCCCCAATTCACACAGAATATATGTGTATTTGCGGCGAAGTGCAAGCAGACCAATACGGTCTACATGGTCTTAACTGTTCCAAAACCAAGGGCTGGCATGCAAGACACAATGAGGTCAACGACATCATTAAGAGAACCCTTGCTACAGCTGGATGCCCTGCCGAGAGGGAGCCACGATCACTTGCAGCAAACAATACCCACAACCCAGCAAACCGCCCGACAGGATCACCATCTATCCTTGGAAGAATGGCAAGCTCTTAGCATGGGACTATACCTGTGTGTCCACACTGGCTGACACCTATATCCATCACAGTGTGGGGCGACGGGGAGGAGCTGCTGACCACAGGGAGGAGTACAAGATCAGCAAGTACAGGGACATTAGCCAACAGTATCAATTTGTCCCAGTGGGATCAGAGACCTTGGGATCATGGGGAAAAAATGCCACACGTTTCCTTAAAGAATTGGGTTCCAGACTCATCGACACCACCAGGGACCCAAGGGCAGCCACTTTCATGTTCCAGCGCCTCAGCATCGCCATCCAGAGGGGAAACGAAACTTGCTGCATACTTGGCTCACGTCCAGCCTCGGAGGAGCTGGAGGAAATTCATCATCTTTGATACATTGTGCCATTGTATACATGTTTATGTTTTTTTTTTCTGTAAATGTATTTTGTTTATTAATAAATGTTCACATAGAATATAAATATAGGGGTGGTAGGAGAAGAAAATATTCAAACAGCTCCGGGGAGAACCTTGAGTTTTCCCTGAGGTACGTTTATTGTCTTCTCTGAGGATGAGGGTCCCCATTCCAGCTATAGAGGTGGTACTATATATGTATATATATATATATATATATATATATATATATATATATATATATATATATATATATATATATATATATATATATATATCGTGCCGAATAGGTAAATTGGGTCAATTAGGAAGAACTCATTTAAAATTAAGTCTTTTCTAAAATATTCTCTTATATGTTTAAAGATATTTTTTTCATTTATGTTATTGTTAAAATATATATATGTATATATATATATATATATATATATATATATATATATATATATATATATATATATATATATATATATATATATATATATATATATATATATATATATATATATATATATATAATTTCTATTTAAATTACGTAGCGGCGTTAGTAGTAGTGGTGTTTGTAGTGGTGTTAGTGGTAATGGTGTAAATGGTAGTGATGTTAGTGGTGATGGTGATGCTAGTGGTACTGGTGTTAGTGGTAGTGGAGTTAATGGAAATGGTGGTGTTGGTCGTGGTAGTAGCGATAAAGTGGCTGACACTCACTTAACAGCCACTGATGAGTGAGCCAGGCTGGCGGCCACTGACTCACTCATCACAGTTCCTTGATTAATTCATTTATGAGGAGAGTGGCTGGCCCAGTGCTACACTTCCACCTTCAAGGATACTGGTACTTGTTTCAAGGATACTGGTACTTGTTTCAAGGATACTGGTACTTGTTTCAAGGATACTGGTACTTGTTTCAAGGATACTGGTACTTGTTTCAAGGATACTGGTACTTGTTTCAAGGGAGTAGTGGCGATAGTGGTTACCAACACCACTTCTGTACTGTAGTAGGTTGATAGACAGCAGCAGCCTTGGGAGGTACTACCTCCCTGTAGTAGGCTGATAGACAGCAGCAGCCTTGGGAGGTACTACCTCCCTGTAGTAGGCTGATAGACAGCAGCAGCCTTGGAAGGTACTACCTCCCTGTAGTAGACTGACAGACAGCAGCAGCCTAGGAAGGTACCACCTCCCTGTAGTAGACTGACAGAAAGCAGCAGCCTAGGGAAGTACTACCTCCCTGTAGTAGGCTGATACACAGCAGCAGCCTAGGAAGGTACTACCTCCCTGTAGCAGACTGACAGACAGCAGCAGCCTAGGGAAGTACTACCTCCCTGTAGTAGGCTGACAGACAGCAGCAGCCTAGGAAGGTACTACCTCCCTGTAGAAGGTTGACAGACAGCAGCAGCCTAGGGAGGTACTACCTCCCTGTAGTAGGCTGACAGCAACAGCCTAGGGAGGTACTACCTCCCTGTAGTAGGCTGACAGCAACAGCCTAGGGAGGTACTACCTCCCTGTAGTAGGCTGACAGCAACAGCCTAGGGAGGTACTACCTCCCTGTAGTAGGCTGACAGCAACAGCCTAGGGAGGTACTACCTCCCTGTAGTAGGCGTGACAGCAACAGCCCTGGGAGGTACTAGGGTCCTCCTGTAGTAGGTAGGCTGACAGCCCAACCAGCCTGGGAGGTACTGCCTCCTGTAGTGAGCTGACAGCAACAGCCTGGAGGGAGTGCTACCTCCTGTAGGTGCTGACAGCAACTAGGCCTGGGAGGTACTACCTCCTGTAGGTAGGCTGACAGCAACAGCCTAGGGAGTACTACCTCCTGTAGGTAGGCTGACAGGCAGCAGGCCTGGGTACCTACCTCCCAGTGTGGAGCTGACAGCAACAGCCTGAGGAGGTACTACCTCCTGTAGTAGGCCCACTGACAGCAACAGCCTGGGAGGTACTCCTCCTGTGGTAGGGCTGACAGCAACAGCCTAGGGAGGTACTACCTCCCTGTAGTAGGCTGACAGCAACAGCCTAGGGAGGTACTACCTCCCTGTAGTAGGCTGACAGCAACAGCCTAGGGAGGTACTACCTCCCTGTAGTAGGCTGACAGCAACAGCCTAGGGAGGTACTACCTCCCTGTAGTAGGCTGACAGCAACAGCCTGGAAGAGTACTACCTCCTGTAGTGAGCTGACAGCAACAGCCTGGGAGGTACTACCTCCTGTAGGTAGGCTGACAGCAACAGCCTGGGAGGTACTACCTCCTGTAGGTGAGGCTGGACAGCAAGGCCAGCCAGGGAGTACTACCTCCTGTGTAGGCTGACAGGCAACAGGCCTGAGGGGTACTACACCTCCCTGTAGTAGGCTGACAGCAACAGCCTAGGGAGGTACTACCTCCCTGTAGTAGGCTGACAGCAACAGCCTAGGGAGGTACTACCTCCCTGTAGTAGGCTGACAGCAACAGCCTAGGGAGGTACTACCTCCCTGTAGTAGGCTGACAGCAACAGCCTAGGGAGGTACTACCTCCCTGTAGTAGGCTGACAGCAACAGCCTAGGGTACTACCTCCCCGGTATGGTAGGGCTGACAGCAACAGGCCTGGGGGTACTACCTCCTGTGGTAGGCTGACAGCAACAGCCTGAGAGTAACTGCCTCCTGTAGTAGGGCTGACAGCAATGGCCTGGGGAGGTACTGCCTCCGCCAGTGGAGCTGACAGCGGCACGGCCTGGGAGGTAGGGGGTACTACCTCCTGTAGGTGAGGCTGACAGCAACAGCCTGGGAGGTGCTCTCCTGTAGAGGGCTGACAGCAACAGCCTAGGGAGGTACTACCTCCCTGTAGTAGGCTGACAGCAACAGCCTAGGGAGGTACTACCTCCCTGGAGTAGGCTGACAGCAACAGCCTAGGGAGGTACTACTGCCTCCTGTAGTAGCTGACAGCAACAGCCTGAGAGTACTACCTCCCTGTGGTAGGCTGACAGCAAGCAGCCTGGGGTACTACCTCCCAGGTGGTAGGCTGACAAGGCAGCCTGAGGGTAACTACCTCCTGTGGCAGGCTGACAGCAAGCAGCCTGGGGAGTACTACCTCCTGTATAGGACCTGACAGCAATGGCCTGGGAGGTACTACCTCCCTGTAGTAGGCTGACAGCAACAGCCTAGGGAGGTACTACCTCCCTGTAGTAGGCTGACAGCAACAGCCTAGGGAGGTACTACCTCCCTGTAGTAGGCTGACAGCAACAGCCTAGGGAGGTACTACCTCCCTGTAGTAGGCTGACAGCAACAGCCTGAGTACTACCTCCTGTAGTGGGAGGCTGACAAGCAACAGCCTGAGAGTACCTACCTCCCTGTAGTAAACTGACAGCAACAGCCTAGGGAGGTACTACCTCCCTGTAGTAGGCTGACAGCAACAGCCTAGGGAGGTACTACCTCCCTGTAGTAGGCTGACAGCAACAGCCTAGGGAGGTACTACCTCCCTGGGGGACAACGTTATCAATTATTGCAGTCTACTTAATAATTACATACATCCATGTGAGTTATATATAAAGTATATTCGAATATAATGAATTGTTCCATAAACCTTGAATGGTAGGGGTTGAAATGTACACAGTGAGTGATGCTAGAAAAGATGTCTTTGATGTTAAGTGATGTCAAGCGTCGTCTTGATAAGTGACGTCAAGCATGGTCTTGATAAGTGACGTCAAGCCTGGTCTTGATAAGTGACGTCAAGCCTCGTCTTGATAAATGACATCAAGTCTGGTCTTGATAAGTGACGTCAAGACTCGTCTTGATAAATGACATCAAGTCTGGTCTTGATAAGTGACGTCAAGCCTCGTCTTGATAAATGACATCAAGTCTGGTCTTGGTAAGTGACGTCAAGCCTCGTCTTGATAAATGACATCAAGTCTGGTCTTGGTAAGTGACGTCAAGCCTCGTCTTGATAAATGACA